>NC_133774.1:2191655-2404717 GCF_003597395.2 Chelonoidis abingdonii
TCCAGTTTTGGGCCCCACACTACAAGAAGAATGTGGATAAACTGGAAAGAGCCCAGCGGAGGGCAACAAAAATGATTAGGGGCTGGAGCACATGACTTACCAGGAGAGGCTGAAGGAACTGGGGTTATTTAGTCTGCAGAAGAGAAGAATGAGGGGGGATTTGATAGCAGCCCTCAATTATCTGAAGGGGGGTTCCAAAGAGGATGGAGCTCGGCTGTTCTCAGTGGTGGCAGATGACAGAACAAGGAGCAATGGCCTCAAGTTGCAGTGGGGGAGGTTTAGGTTGGTTATTAGGAAACACTGTTTCACTAGGAGGTGAAGCAGTGGAATGGGTTACCTAGGGAGGAGGTGGAATCTCCTTCCTTAGAGATTTTTAAGGCCCAGCTTGAGAAAGCCCTGTCTGGGATGATTTAGTTGGGAATTGGTCCTGCTTTGAGCAAGGGGTTGAGCCTGCTTTGAGCCCTGTGAGGTCCCTTCCAACCCTGATATTCTATGCTCCAATGACTGTCACTGGCAGCAGGAAGAAACTGAGCAGGTGGCAGGTCGGCAGGGACCTATATATACCACCATAAAGGCGCCACGCGAAGGGTCTCCACAGCCGACCTGATGGGTACCTCCGACGATGGTGCACGCAGCATGCGCACACCCTCTTGGAATGCACATGAGCAATCACTCAAAGAAGAACTAATGCCTCTGGGACAGATACAGATGAGTGCATGTACACTTTCGTGTGCAGCTAACGTGCCAGTGGATGCATCCCTGTCATCCTAGACTTGTGTGTGCACAGAAGTACATGGGCATGCAAATCAGGGGCTGCACAGGAACACTGAATGTGCATCTATGCAAATGAGGCATGTGCAATTCTGAAAACGAAGTCCTTCGTACAAAATTTTTTTTCCCCTTTCACTGAACTTACACCCAACAGATTTACAGGCAATAGCAGTTAGCAGAATGTGTGTGCCATTTCAGATTTATGTTCAGAGTAGCTTTATGAGTCGCAAAGGTCCTCCACGGGACCCCAGTGACTGGAAAAGACAAGGAGGACTGTCCCCCATCCTCTTGAAGCCTTTGGCCAGCTGGCTGCCTGAAGCTCAGTTGCTGCCCCTCTGCTGAGCTACCTCTGACATCCGTGACAACTGGTACTAGGACGAAAGGAGAAAGACAGATGCCTCACAGCTGCCGGCAAAGCAGCACAGCACAGCCCTCAGCACAGGAATCTGAGCTTTGAGTTCTGCCACAGAGGAGCCCGAGGGGCTCCTGAAAAACCTGGGTGCTTCCAGGAAAGAGATAATGGTCCCAAGATGCAGGGTAGACACTGATGGAGAAGAAACAAAACAGATGCAGTCACAGTCCATTAGCACCTTGTGTCAATAAGTGTAACAAATGTGATACATGCACAAGGCAACTGAATTTTAATGGCATTGGTTCAGTTAGAAAAATGCTCTTTGCTTTGGAAAGCACTCTGTGATCAGCATCTTGTACCAAGTTCAGCTTCCTGTCAATCCTCCCTGCTGCACAATTGATAATTTTGTGCGTTGCGATTCCTCATTTGCAGCTTCTCTTGCATATGAGTTTTTCTGTAGTAAGGTTAAATCATACTCAGAAGGGTCTGACCGGTATGAAGCATCTTCATTTCTCTATTTGCATATCATTCTTATTGTGAACCCTGGAGCAACGCTTGATTGGCTCACCGTCAGGCAGTGTGCACTTAGTGACACTAATGGCAGCTATGGTGCCGTCAAAGCACATCAGATCAGCCTGCATCCTAAATGCCAACTTCCAGCAACAGGGAGCCCACGCAGTCAGAATTTCTGGACACAGTTCAGCTCTGCTCTAGAAGTGACAGTTATTTTCATATCAATGAGTCCAATTCAGAAACGATTCCTTCGTCAATAGCTAATGCAGCCTACATTCCCCTTGATATTCATTTATTACAAGTGTTGATTACTATTTATAAAACAAGATCAAAGCAAAAAAAAAACGGTTACCCACCTTTTAGTAACTGTTGTTCTTCGAGATGTGTTGTTCATGTCCATTCAAAGTAGGTGTGTGCGTGCCGCGTGCATGCCAGCCGGAAGATTTTCCCTAGCAGCGTCTGTAGGGTCGGCCCAGGCACCCCCTGGAGTCGCGCCACTACGGCGCCCTATAAAGGGGCCCGCCGACCCTCCACCCCCTCAGTTCCTTCTTGCCAGCACTCCGACAGAGGGGCAGGAAGGTGGGTGTTGGAATGGACATGAACAACACATCTCGAAGAACAACAGTTACTAAAAGGCGGGTAACCGTTTTTTCTTCTTCGAGTGGTTGTTCATGTCCATTCAAAGTAGGTGACTCACAAGCCTAACCTTAGGAGGTGGGGTCAGAGATCACTGCTGACTACAGTACTGCGCGACCAAAGGCTGCATCATCCCTAGCCTGGTGGGTGATGGCGTAGTGAGAAGAGAACTTGTGGATGGAGGACCACGTGGCCAGTCTACAAATCTCCTGAGTCGGAACCTGAGCCAGGAACGCTGCAGAGAGGCCTGCTCCCTAGTGGAGTGGGCCGTGACCGGAGGGATAGGGGTCTTAGCTATGCGGTAGCATTCCCGGATGCAGGTCGCGATCCACAAAGAGATTCGCGGAGAGGATACCGGGAGCCCTTTCATCCTATTCGCCACTGTGAAGAGGAGCTGGGTCGAGCATCTGAATGGCTTGGTATGCTATATGTAAAAGGCCAAGGTCCTGCGTACGTCCAGGGAAGGAAGCCTCCGCTCTTCACTGGAGGAGTGTGGTTTTGGGTAAAACACCGGGAGAAAGATATCTTGGCCCATGTGGAACTGTGAAATGACCTTGGGTAGGAAAGCCGGATGAGGTCTCAGTTGGACCTTGTCCTTGTAGAAGACTGTATACGGGGGCTCAGATGTTAACGCTCGGAGCTCCAACACCCGTCGGGCCGAGGTTATCACCACCAGGAAGGTGGTCTTGAATGACAGGTACAGCAGGGAGCACGAAGCCGGAGGCTTGAAGGGAGGCCCTGAGAGGGCGGAGAGGACCAGATTCAGGTCCCAAGCAGGAGTCGGCTGACGCACATGCGGAAAGAGCCTGTCCATATCTTTGAGGAAACGCCCAACCAGAGGGTTTGCAAACACCGAGGCACCCCCTCTCCCGGATGAAAAGTGGATATGACCGCATGTGAATGCGAATGGAGGAAAGGGAGAGGCCCAGTTGTCTTAGATGAAGCAAATAGTCGAGGATAGTGGAGATTGGTACCCCCAGCGGGTCGTGACCCCGCTGACCCGATCATATGGAGAAGCGCTTCCATTTGGCCAGGTAGGTGGCCCTAGTTGACGGTTTCCTGCTACCTAGCAGCACCTGCCTGATCTGCAGGGAGCACTGCAACTCCACCAGGTTCAGCCATGGAGCATCCAGGCTGTGAGGTGAAGGGACTCGAGTTTCGGATGGCGGAGGGAGCCCTGGTCCTGCGTGATAAGGTCCGGGAGTAGGGGCAGCGTCAGGGGTGCCTGAATGGACGTGTGCAGGAGTGATGTGTACCAATGCTGGCTCGGCCACGCCGGAGCTACCAGGATTACCCTGGCATGGTCCCTGCAAATCTTTAGAAGCACCCTGTGTATCAGGGGGATCGGAGGGAAGGCGTAGAGCAGATCGTCCTCCCATGACTGTAGGAAGGCTCCCGACAGAGACCCCCGACTGCGGTCCAGTAGGGAGCAGAACCGTTGGCACTTTCTGTTTTCCCTTGAAGCAAACAGGTCTAACTGGGGAAGGCCCCAGAGCTGGAAAATTGAGCACACCACATCCCACTGGAGGGACCACTTGTGACCCTGGAACGAGCGGCTGAGGGTGTCCGCCACACCGTTCCGCTCCCCAGGAAGATAAAACGCCGTCAGGTGGGTGGCATTGTTAATGCAGAAATCCCACAGCACGAGGGCTTCCCTGCATGAGGGAGAGGAGCGTGCACCCCCGTTTGTTGATATAAAAAACTGCCGCCGTGTTGTCCGAAAGGACTGAAACACACCTGCCGGCCAGGTGAGATCGGAAGGTCAAACACGCCAGGCAGACCGCCCTCAGTTCCCTGACACTGATATGCAGCTTGAGATCCTCTGGCGACCACAAACCCTGCGTCCTGAGGCGTCCTAGGTGCGCTCCCCAACCTCGATCCGAGGCGTTCGTCACCAGGGAGAGGGAGGGCTGCGGGGCAGCAAAGGGGAAACCCATGCAGACTTCCCTCCGGTCAAGCCACCACCGCAGCGAGCTCAGCACTAAGCAGGGAATGGACACCACTGAGTCCAGCGGGTCCCTGAACGGGTGATAAACTGTCGCCATCCAGGACTGTAGCAGGCGAAGCCGGAGTCTGGCATGGACGACCACATAGGTGCACGCCGCCATGTGACCCAACAGCCGGAGGCAAACTCACGCCGTGGTAATCAGAGGGCGGTGCAGTCCGAGGATGAACTCGGAAATTGCACGGAACCTGGATTTCGGCAGGTACGCTTTGGCGTGGGTGGACTCCAGAACCGCTCCTTTGAACTCTATTTGTTCCGTCGGAGACAGGGTGGATTTGGCTTCGTTCAAGAGGAGGCCGAGATCAAGAAAGGTCCGCCTGATGAACAACACCTGGGTCTCTACCTCTCCTTGGAGCGGCCCTTTATGAGTCAGTCGTCCAGGTAGGGGAATACCTGGATGCCACGCCTGCGCAGAAAGGTCGCCACGACCATCATGCACTTCGTGAAGACTCTTGGAGCAGCTGACAGGCCGAACCGAAGCACCGTGAACTGCAGATGGGCGTCGGCCACGACGAACCTGATGTACTGACGATGCTGGGGAATTATGGCAATGTGGAAATAGGTGTCCTGTAAGTTGAGGGCGGCATTCCAATCTCCTGGATCTAGGGAGGGGATAATCGAGGACAGGGAGACCATGCGGAACTTGAGTTTTCGCATAAACTTGTTCAGCCGCCGCAAGTCTAGGATGGGCCTCAGGCCCCCTTTTGCCTTCGGTATTAGGAAATACCAGGAGTAGAAGCCTTTGCCCTTGAGCTCCCGCGGGACTTCCTCCACTGCCCCTGCCTCCGTGAGGGACTTCACTTCTTGAATTAGAAGTTGCTTGTTAGATGGGTCCCTGAGGAGGGACAGGGAGTGGGGCTGGTGGGGCGAAAGGAAGGAGAACTGGATAGAATATCCCCTCTCTACTGTGTGGAGCAGCCAGCTGTCCGACGTGATTCGGGACCAGGCACAGCAGAAGTGGGACAGACGTGACCCAGAGGTAGGGGTGAAAGGATCCAGAGTCTCGAATGGTAGGTCGCCCTCGACCGTACCATCAAATAGGGGGTATAGGCCCTGATGGTGGTCTTGATTGACCAGACGCCTGGCTGGAGGGGTGGCGTTGGTGACGCCTTCTGCCATTTCTGCCCCGCCTGCACCCCAGCTCCTGGTGAGTTTGTGGCTGATATGGGCGAGGGGCCGCCTGGGGCCTCAACTGTCTGCGCTGGGTCGCAGGGGTATGCAAGCCCAGCGAGCGAAGCGTGGTCCTCGAATCTTTTAAGCTATGGAGACGTTTGTCCGTTTTCTCCGAAAACAGCATCTGCCCCTTGAAGGGGAGGTCTTGAATTGTCTGCTGGACCTCATAGGGCTGGCCCGAGACCTGGTGCCAGGCTCCCCGTCGCATGACCAGGCCCGTGGCCAGGATGCGCGAGGCTGAGTCCGCTGCATCCAAGGCAGCCTGGAGGGATGCTCGAGAGATCAGTTTGCCCACCTCCACTAGGGCCGAAAACTCTGATCTCGAGTCCTGGGGAAGGAGCTCCGCAAACTTCAACATGGCCGAACACGTGTTGTGGCCATATTGGCTTACTATTGCCTGTTGGTTGGCAATGCGGAGTTGTAGGCCCCTCGTGGAGTACAGCTTTCTACCAAAGAGCTCAAGTCTTTTTGCATCCCTGCTCTTCGGTGTTGACCCCTGAAACCCTTGACGCTCCCGCTGGTTAGCCACATCTACTACCAGGGAGTCCGGGGAAGGGTGGGTGTACGGGTGTTTGTGCCCTCTAGAGGGGACGAAGTAGCACTGCTCCGTCCTCTTGGCAGTAGGGGCCAGTGAGGCTGGTGTTTGCCATAAGGTGTGGGACGTATCCGCTATAGTCTATCAGCGGAAGGGCCATCCTGGATGGCCTTGAGGGAGCCAAAATGTCCACTACAGGGTCCGCGTCCACCTCGATTTCCTCCGCTTGGATTGTGAGGCTCTGAGCTGCTCGCCGAAGCAATTGTTGGAGGATTCGAGTGTCCTTTAGGGCTGGTGCCACAGCCGTGCCCGAGACAGCCTTGTCTGGGGAGGCCGATGAGGAGATTACATGGAGCGGCCCTTCCTCCGGTGCATGTGGCCCCTCAGGGTCCTGCGGCACACAGTACTGAAGTTGCGGTGCCAGTTCCGAGTCTAGATGCGGCAGCACGGCTGGTACCGGGGTCGCCAGTGAGCGGCTTGGGGTATCATGCGGTGCCGGCAGAACCTGAACTGAAGCCGCTGCTGGTGCCGCTGCCCGGCTAGCGGGTGCTGAGCTTGACAATGGCACATCCCTGCCCGGCAACGGTGCTGGTGGGGGAGGCAGCTGCGCCGGGGCCACCGACGTCGAGGACACCGAGGCTGACTGTGATCGAGGACCAAATGCCTGGCCTACCGACTGATGGTAGCCCCAGGGAGTCCAAAACGGCCACTGCGAGGGCAGCTGCCATTGTTGCTGTCACTGCAGGTAACGTTCGTGGCTCGCCCCCGAAACCGATCTCCTGCTCCGCGACCGGCTGGAGCGATAGGAGTCTGCCTCTGAGTCTGAGGTCTCTGAGTATGAGGACCTGGGGAGAGCAGCGCCTGGTGCTGATGGAGAGCGGTGCGGAGGCGGTGGGGAGCCTCTCATCTGGTCCGGTGCCAGGAGGGAGGAGACAGCATGGCTGGCTTGCCTCTAGATTGTACTGGGGGACGGACCACAGTAGGCAACTCCCTACGATGCGGGGAGGCCGGTGCTGGGAGACCCATTAGACCTGAGGCTGCCTCGAATGCCTCCAGCATCGACCGATGGCATATGTCTCCGTTGAGGTCTGGGGAATTAGGCTGGTCCGGACTCGACCGCCCTCTCTGTGGTGCGGGAGTTGACGGAACTGCCGAGGGCTGTAGCCCAGCCTGACCGCTTGTACTCACGGACGGCATCAGCCTCGGATCCCGGTGAGGTGACCGATCCCTCACCGGCTTCCTTCTCTTGGCAGGCTCCGGTGAAGGTGAGCGGTGCCGCACTGAGGCCGACTTCCTATGACCCAACTCCATCCGGTGCCGGGTTTTTGATGGCTTGGTCTGGGCCCTAAGTCCTGATGCCAGTGCTGGGGCACTCCGCACCGAGGACGACGTGCTGGGCACCACCTTGGCAGGTTCTGGGTCCGAGGGTGGCCGCAGGGCCGCATCCATCAGGAGGACTCTAATTCTTTGAACCCTGTCCTTAAGAGTTCGTGGGCGGAAGCCTCTACAGATAGAGCACCAGTCCTTTTGGTGGCTCTTTCCGAGGCACCTCAAGCACACTGAGTCCGGGTCACTCTTGAGCATGAATTTCCCGCAGTCCTTGCAGAGTTTGAACCTGGGGGACCCAGGCATGCCCCAGCGAACGACGAAGACTCGGGGGCGGGGGAAAACCCCCCAACTACGAAGAACTATATACAAAGATCTACTTAACTGACTATAATGTAACTGAATACACGGACTAAACAGTAAGGATAGGACACTGCAAACTTGCTATGCCCAAGAGAAGTTCCAGCTAGCCGTCACCGTTGGTAAGAAGGAACTGAGGGGGTGGAGGGTTGGCAGGCCCCTTTATAGGGCGCCGTGGTGGCACCACTCCAGGGGGCGCCCGGGCCGACCCTACAGACGCTGCTAGGGAAAATCTTCCGGCTGGCATGCACATGGTGCGTGCACACCTACTTTGAATGGAGGTGAACAACCACTTGAAGAAGAACTGGGCATTTTCTATTGCACAAGTACATGTAGAGGAATTGGATGGATTCTCAAAGTGTTCTTTCTTTTTCTTTTTAAAATAAATTATTGATTGTTCACTTGTTATACTGAACGTGCAAATAATTAAATCTACTGTAAATGTAAAGCCATGCAGTAAATCTAAGCATGCACTCATGTTAGTAGCATGTATTCTAAGGGGCACACTGCCGGTCACAGACAGGGGGAGACACAGAACTCATGCTATGCACTACTGCACTTTCATTTTTGTATACAAGGACATAAATGCAAGCCACACAACATCAGTACCTTCAACTTTGACAAGTGTCCCAGTTCCTTAGCAGCACTGAAAATCAACTGCGTACCCTATGATTGCAAGAAGGTAAAGAGGAAGAAAGGAGAGAGAGATCAGAAAGCAATTTTTGAGCAGTAAAGGAAAAAGGTGCAAATCAAGCTGGTCCATTGATCTTGATATAACAAACCCAGTGCCAGACATGCTAGTGTTGTTTTCCTCCATTTCCAAGGAACACATTTGCTAGCTAGGGTAAAAGCAGCCTTCCGTGCACAGCCACATACAGAGCTCCCGCAGGCTGCAGTACACTGCTAGCTCTCACTCATCCCGCTGGATTACACACAAACTGATTGTGAAACCACTGTATTACCCTAGACTGGAAGCTCTATTACAGCCAGCCCTACAAATCTGGGAGTACAAAGCGTTTATGGAGTTGATTACAAACTAAGCACAGATCACATTGTTAGACATGCAGCATGGTGCAACCAAAGAGTGGGGTTAAGCACATGTTAGCCCCCCAATTTGATTGGTTTGGTTTTTAGTGCATTTTCTCAGGCAGAAGACAGGCAGGCTCAGTCTAGTGGAATACTCTAACAATTCCTTATTCACAAACATGAACAGATCGGCACCTAGACATCCCCTGTTCCCACACCACGGTTTACTTGTGTCCTGTGAACAATGACACAGTAAGGAAGGAGGCTGGAGCCCTGGTGATGAGAAATGTCACTTGGAGCCAGATACATTGCAGCATAATGAATGCTGGTCCTGGGGCAGCGACAGAGGGGAGGATGCTGTTTCTTTTCCTCCGCCACAGTATCTTTTCACCCTTCTCTAATGCACCTATCACCTGGATACTGCAGTCCTAAGGCTACAAGCAACCAGACAGCTATTGCCACCCATTGCTCCTAAGTTCCTTTACAGGATGTGCTTGAAATTATTTTCTTCCTCCCCCTGTGTTTTCTCCTCCTGCCTGGACAAAGGGCCTGTTCAGTGCAGAGCCTGAGGAATCCAGCCTGCCCTCGCTCTAGTCGTGAATTCCCTCCGCTCTCCATTGCACGCTCTTCCAGGCTACTCTGGCAGGTGCTGTAAATATCCAGTTGAATTTCCCCCTTTCTTGCTCAGTGAGGCCTGACGTGTGCTGGGAGGATTGTCCCCTGGAATGGGGAACTGGACCCTTGTCCCTCCAGGCCAGTCAATGATAATTAGAGCACCCACCACTGTTTAATTTTGTTACTTTCCCTAATGAACACCATACACCAGGTCAAAAGGAAGCCCAGTGAAGCTAGCCCTGGCCTTGGGATTGGTGGTGTACTCGGTAATTTCCACAGGGCCCATATGTTTCCAAATAGCTCGAATGAGCCGCTCACGCTGTACATTTTTTTCCTTCACCACCTCCCCTCCCTACCCCTTTACTCACTAATCTTCCTTACTTCAGTAATCCCTTCTCTCTCATACTTCCACCCGGAGAGCCCCCAAACCAAACTTCCCAGTGCTAAGAGTCTGGAAGAGCTTGGCTAGTGTCGTTGAGCAAAAAGACGGCTGAGAGGGAATCTGACTGCACTGTATAAATACATGATGGGGGGGTGGGGGGGCACCAAGGAGAGCAAAGAGGTATTGAAGCTGGAGGATAGTGTTGGCACAAAAATAAATGGGGATAAACTGGCCATGAATAAATTCAGGCTGGAAATTAGGACGACCTTTCTACCATCAGAGAAAGGAGGCTCCGGAGCAGCCTCCTAAGGGGTGAATGGGGCAAACAACTGAATTGGTTTTGAGAGAAAGCTGGACAAATGTATGAGTGTGGTTGTATGATGGGGTTGCTTCTGATGCCAGAAGCTGGGAATAGGCAACAGGGGAAGGATCATTTGATGATTCCCTGTTCTGTTCATTCCCTTTGGGGCACCTGGCATTGGCCACTGTTGGAATACAGGATACTGGGCTAGATGGACCTCTGGTCTGACCCAGTCTGGCCGTTCTTATGTTCTTATGATGGTAGGGGGCAGGGCTTTGCAGCCCTGGGGGCCCCTTCTGGTTTATGTTCTGAAGCTCATGCTTCAGGGCTCCAGCTGGTCAACTGCAGGGGTCAGGAAGGGATTCCTGTCCCTCAGGTACTTTGCTGGTATGTGCTTTGTATTCTCTCTCTGAAGCATCAGGGATGGCCACAGCTGGAGATGGGACATTTGGACAGGGAGTGTCAGGGACTGAGGTGGCACTGAGCATCCTCTCTCTCAGATGCTTGGGTGGCTGGTTCTTGCTCATGTGCTCAGGGTCTGACTGATCATGATATGTGGGGTCAGGAAGGAATTTTCCCTCAGGTCAGACTGGCAGTGACATGTGTTTTGTTTTGTTTTAAACCTTCTTCTGCCATGTGGGGGTGCAGGTCACTAGCCGGAATTATTTGGGTACATCTCATTTCAATCCTTCTCTGCCATTAGGGGGTCTTCGGCACTGGTGCATCTCAATCTCTCCCATTCTCTGCCTGTCACACAAAATAGCCTAGTCTCCTGTGGGCTGTGATATTTGGATCTAAGTCTGATGGTTAGGTTTAGTGTGTGGGTGGTGCTGGTGGCCTGTGAAATACAGGAAGTCAGACTGGATGATCTGGTGGTCCCTTCTGACCTTAAACTCTATGACTCTCTCAGAGACACTGCATGTCTGCTGCCACCCTGATCACTTGGCTTGTCTCCTATATCCCTGCCCCCTGCCATTTCACGCTGTATTTTGTAGACTCTCTCTGAAGCAGAGGGGTTTGCATGCTGGGGGAGGTGGGGATCTGGGTGCAGCTAGTTGGGGGTGGGACTCATCAGGGTGGAGGTTTGAGTGCAGGGAGCTCAGTCAGGGGGTTGTCTGAGTGCAGGAGTGGGAGTCCTCAGGCAGGGTCTCTGGGTGCAGGGGGCTCCAGATTCAGGGATTGAGGTTCAGTGGGCTAGGGTTCAGATATGGAGGACTAGAGTGGTTCTGGGTGTGGGGTGAGGCTTGATGGGGGTGTCTGGGTATGAGAGGTACAGATGCACGGGAGTTGGGCAGATGGGGGAGCAGCTCCCCATACAGTGACCCCTCCCCCCACAGCTGAGGAGCAATGGCGGCAGGAAGCAGGGGAGAATGCTGAGCTTCCTGCAGCTGGGGGAGGTTTCTGGGAGTGAGTCTGACATAGCCCCAGCCACTCCTTGCAGGGGAAGAGGAAGTCCTGTCTTCTCCTGCCTCTAGCCCAGCCAGGATTAGCAGCTGATCCCGGCTCGGGGTAGGAGCTACTGGCTGGGGTGTCCCCAGCCCTGCGGTGATTTACCTCTCCGCCGGCTGCGCTGGGTGAAACCATGTACCTGTGCAGCTAGGGAGTGGTGCATAACTGCTCTTGCAGCTTCCCTGTCAAAGACTATTTTCGGAGGGGAAGCAAAGAAATCTGTGGGGGACATGAATTCTGCACATGCACAGTGGTACAGAATTACCCCAGGAGTAAGAAAGGTATATCCTAGTAGCTTTTACAAGGTGCTGCTAACTAATCACGCCACTGCAATACCTGACTGATGCATGTGACTTCACTTAGGGCTTCTGATCTGCATTTATGGCCAAATGGTAAATGCTGTGTGATTTCTGGAGTTCATTTTTACTTCAAAGGGGTTCTTAAGGTTTCTGCACCTGCTGAGCTAAGCAGAAGAGCACACACTACTTCTAAATCAAGTTACAAGACATTTTAAATGAGCAGCCCCAAAATGCTATTTAAATATTAATATTTCACAGTTCAGTTCTGTCATTCCTCTTTGGAATTTTTCAATACGAGTTTGAACAATAACATTAGCCAGCCAAGGCACGTAGCATTCCTGCTGCAGGCTCCTAAGTAGGCCAGGTCTGAAACACTGAGCAATACCCAGTGACTCAGAACGCTTCATGCAACAAAGCCGCTCAGATAACTAGTCTCCAATTTTTCTTTCCTCCTAGGCACAATCCCTGCCAATCAATGCCAATCTCTGTCAGCATATGTTTGCAAACAGAAGTTATTCTGTTATTACAGTGAGTTTGTCATCAAAGTTGGGATTGCCCAAATGAAATAACATGGACAGCTCCTGTCTTTGCCTAGTGAAACTCTTGTAAACAAAATACTACAGCTCCTCAAAAGGCTGTTTATCCATGCAAGGAAACATCCCACCACAAAACTCTCTCAGGACACCTTGTACCATGTGCATCACCTTGGGAATGAACCTCCACAACTGTCACTGCAGAAATCTGAATTCAGCAGCAAATCCCTGGAAGCAGCAGAACCTCCACATGTCAGACAGACACTACAATATTTTAATCCTTTGACATCCAGTGCTTGGCACAAAAGTATTTCCTGGTGATCCCTAGAACAAGTGGTTAAAGCATCATGGAGGAACATGGGGAGAGAGCATGTGCCACCACAGCAAGTACTGCCATCTCTCTGGTGACACCCATCGTTCTGAGTGGTGCAGGATGTAAGCAGTTCTAATTTTCCTAGCGCTTTCCAAGGAAATTCACTTGGTCTTCATACCTGCACCTGTCACCGACATAAGACAGCTATCATTTGCAGCCTGAGGATAATTCAAATCTCTGTTCATGGTTCAACTGTTTTAAAAAAGCCATTCAGGCAGGGTTCTCAGCTGTTGTCCGTCAATGGGGCAGGGTTCTCAGCTGCTATCTGTCAATGGGTGATGCCGATTTACACTCTCTGAAGAGTAAGCTGCCAAAGTTTAACACGTCCTGCCTCTTGATTTGACATATGTAACAAAATGCAAGGACACAACACAGGTCTGCAGACAGTCACTGACCCCACAGTCTTTGTTTGTCAAGAGCTCGTTATTACCCAGGTTTATTTCTTTGTGTGACACTAATTTGCGAGTGCTTTAGCTTGCATGAAGTACTGCCTTGAAGCACATTTATTCCATTCAGTGTGTGTTTGGCGCTCAGATCAGACTGCCTGTAGATTTGATTATTGGCATTATTTGCGTTTATCTATTTAAGAGGCTTTATCTGACAAGCAGAGCTTGTGTATAATGCCTATTAAAATCAAAGATTATTTATTCTTCTAAGGTGTTTTTGCTACATTAAGCGATCACAAGCTAGCTTTTAACCTGGGACAGAAAAGCTTCTTGTCTTCGGAAGTGGTTTTCCGAGGACTCTGGCAGTGCCCAGAATCTGACTTTCCAGCAGAGCGCATGAAGAGATGCTGATTTAGCTTAGCAGGCCCAAAGCTAAGGTAAACCACCTCCCCACACACTTGCTACAGGAGCAGACTTGGGATTTCTTGCCCTTGGCTAATGCAACAGAGAAGTTGTATTTATCTCCAGAGGCCATAAGGAGTGCTAGCAGCCCTCCTGCCAGAACAGTTCCCACCCCCGCTGACTGCTAAAGCAGCACTGCCATCCACTTCAGAGGATCTGTTTGCATAACAGGCAGGGTGCTGCTCTGTGAGAGGTAAAATCAGCTCTTGACGCTTGGGGCACATCTATCTACACTGCTCTGCAGTTTGGTCTGGGAGGGTGTGACTTGCAGTTCGGACTGAAGTGCTCGGCTGTAACCCCTCCACGTGGATGCTGCAGGTGTGAATGTAAAGGTCCTGCCTTCGCACAAATGTAGCCCTGTTGGAAGAGGAGGTAGACATGCCCTAGAGAGGCTGAATCGTGTGTCCCAGATCACACACTCATCTAGGGGAGACAGGTCTCTCTGGGGGCACAGAAAGAAACACAGTCAGGGTGTGTGTCATCAGCGGGGTGGGCTGTAGCTGCCCATTGTGTAATGAGAATGATGGCAAATAAGGCACAGAGATCTGAGGAGCCGTCCATGTGTGAATCAAGCATCTGCTTACTGACCTGCAGCCACACAGTAACGGGCTGGGGTGTACTCTGCTGCAGGGAAGGCGAAAGGAATGTGCATTAGCTTTGATAATGTAATAAAACGGGATGTATTCAGAAGCCCAAAAACAGAGTTCCCGAGACTTAACCCCATATATCCACTCAGCCGAGAGAGACAGTATAGTAATTAAATGTTGATCTTTGCTTATAATTGGTGAGGTGTGTGAATTGCTCTCTGAATTACTGCAGCTGATGTTGCCATTGATCTCGAAATCCATGGAAATTCAGTACCCACAGGCTGATGAGCCAGTGAACTGCGTGTGTTGTTAAGACACTTGCTGCTGCCTGCTGTCCTAGAGGTGTGAAAGCAATAGATGAGTTACAATTCCATTATAACCTACATCCCAGTAGCTGACTAGCTTCTCTTGTCAGAGAGCCACATCCTGCCAACGGGAGAAATCCTCCAGAAGCAGGAGAGGACTTGGGCTTCTTTTTGTAGCCTCTCCATTTTGAATTTGTCAGAGAAGGTAACATGAAGCCATATGGAGTATCTCACAATGGCTATTCTGTGGTGACTTCCAGCAGGGTTGCAAGCAGTAGCTATGTATTGCCTTTCAGGGGGAAAATGTGGCATCAGGTGCTTTCCTCCCACTCAGTATGGGAACTTCAAAAGGGGCCTGCATAAAAGCCCAAAACAGCTCCTTCCCCTGGTGCCCTAGGAAAGCTTTTATTTCATCTCTTCAGGTTAGAAGGGATTGTTAGAATCATAGTAAGGCTGCTCTTACATTCAGGCTTCCGCAAATCTACTAACAGACACTTTCCATAGCAGCTTAAAAGTAGCCTAGAAAACACACAGGACCCCCTCCCTTAAAGTTATTTATTTTCTCCATTCTAAATCCAGCACACAAATGAAACTGATTAAAGAAACACAAACATAGTCACTTAAAACCTGAACACGGAGCGAACACCGGATCCCTTGCAATAGTTTCTTGCATGACAGGCAGGATTCACTGTGTGCAATACAGCTCTAGTGTTTACAACATCCTTAAGGGTGAGACAAGGGCCCTCCCTCTCACAAGACAAATACATTTACATCAAGATGCAAGTCTCCACCAATTCTTCAGACGCGATGACCTGAACACCTTTCAACACATACCAGAAACCAGTGACAAACAAGAGGCGGCACTCAGTACATCAACCCCAGGCCAGGAGCCTGCTTTCATGTGGACAAGTAGTAATATTTCTGGACGATTTCCAAACAATTAGCTTATAACCCAGGGCCAGGAGTTTACTCTGCCTGTGACTGGACACCATTCTAGGAAGCAGCTGGATATCTGGGTCTGCAATGTAATCTGCTTCTGTAGTTCTCTAGAATTAGGGGACAGGCTAATTTTTCCATCATTAACAGGTCACTGCAGTTCATGGCACACATTAATCCAGTTGGTCCCTGCAGCTGAACACTTACACATGTCTACCTTTGAAATCAGGTGTACCCTGGTCATGCTTCAAACTCCTCCCCGCAACCGGAGACCCAGAAACACCACCCCACTCAGTAGGGATGATGTAGCCTAAAAGTGTAATTAATGAGCAACCCCAAATTAACTATGTTTAACAAGAGAAAAACACCCCTAGCCTAGGGAGCTGATGATCATTAAGTGAGAGCGTTTCCATGGTTAAGCTAACCCGGTGTAGTCAGCACCAGCAACCGGTTAATTTGGTGTGCATCGCCTTATGAAAAAGATTGCAGACTCCTATTCAACAATTTGGTGCACTTGACAGTCACGCTTTGGACTCCGGCATCTCAGATGCTGTGCTGGGAGAGCACTCTCTCTGCCTTGAGATCCCATTACCAATAAACCCATTTCTTTATTTTCTTCGATTACGGCCATCATTTTCCTTTCAATGTTCACCCTTCAGAACAGGCTGGTGTGCAGACTCCACTACCCAGACAGGGTTATACAGCAGAATGAGCATGGCTTCTGCACTGAGTAAGGAAGAAGGTTATGATTTACCGTGTGGTCTGTGAGTGGAGGCAGCACAATAAGCTTCTCCATGGTATTCATCACCACCCTCCAGAGCTCCTTCAGCACCCGCTTCAGCACTGTCTTTTCACACACCGTGGCAAAGAGCGTCAGGCTGCAGGGAGAGAGCAAGAGCTGATTAAAACAATGCAGTTCCAGCAGTGCAGGCTGTAGGAGAAACAAGAGGAAGTGTGAGTGAGATTTATGCCTCACCTAACAAACAATTTATGTTAACTCTCATCTCACGTCTCATAGGAAAGAGCAGCATTCCCTTTGCCTACAGCGCTGCTAAAGTAATGTTTTCTGATGCTTTTTCCTTCAGCTTCAGCACTAAGACATTTGCGCAAAATAGGATTTTTGTGCCTAAGAATTCAGCCACTGCTATTTAACCCCCAGAGCAATAGGAAGTTTTTATTTGTATTATGGCAGCTTGCAGGGGCCCCAACAGGATCAGGGCCCCACTGTACTGGATGCTTACACATAAAACAGAAGAAGCGCCCTGCTCCAAAGGGCTCATCCATCTAAACAGGGAAAGACCCAGAGGTGAGTTTACTCTTCTAGCGTGACCTCCAGAAACACTCCATAGAACCTCACTCTGTGATCAAGCCCATCACTTCTGACTGTGCTAGAGCCTCTCTTATAGAGGTAGGTACCGAAGTCAGTGCCCCGAAGATGATCAGGAATATCACATTCCCACTCAGTACTTCAACTCCCTGTGGAGTATTTACACCCTCCAGACCATTGTAGATCATTGTACTTCTCCTAGTCACAGAAACAAAGCTTCCTCATTTTTCAAATACGTGCTCTCTTTACATGAGAGATCCTAGTCGGAGCTCTATTCCTCATCTCCTCTGAGGTTTCTGCTGCAGCTGGAAATGAGAGATCAGGCAGGCGCACAGCTTTGCTTTGCTTTCCTCTCCTTGTGCCAGAGATGAAAAGTAAAGTTTTAATGAAACAAAGCTCCCCCAGAGTCCGAAGGCAGTGGCACTGCTACTTTCAAGGAACACATGCTCAGCTGTAACATGTCTGGAGAGGGTGCACACTGGCATCCTTCTGTAGCTCAGCCGTGTCTCTCTCCCTCCAAACACTAACCACCACAGACAGAAGTAAGAGTAAAAGCAGCAGCCCAAGTATTCCTACCTGGCAGAGCCCATTCCCACAGAAGAGTGAACATAACTGATTGTAGGCCAGCAAAAGGCCATGTGGCCCAAGGATGGGCTCTCTGAACGCTGATTTGAAACCCACCTTCCTGCTTCTCTCAGGAGAGCCCTCAACACCCTTCTCCAGAAACACATCAAGCTATTTCTTGGCTCAATTCTGTGCTTGGCCTAGCTGCCTTCCTCAGTATCAGTTCTCTGTGTTTACTCCCTTTTGCCTGGAAGAGTTCTGATCAGTTTCCCTTTTCACCTCTCACTGACCATCCCCCTGCCAGTGTAAGGGCACAGAGAGATTAGACTCACTGGCAGAGTCCCACGAGACTACATCTATAGGAAGCCACTGGGAGAACTGAGGACACAACACACTGGCTGAAGTGCCAGCAATACATAGACAACACTCAAGCATGAACACAACCTCTCCTGGGTCTCTCAACGCCTAGCCAAAATCCTCAGCTGGGTGACGAGGAGCTGGCCAGAGCTGAACCCAGGCAACAAAGGGGTGATGTTAGCAGGATGCAGGCAGTGTTTAGAGGAACTTGCCTCCTCTGTAGGATAGACAAGAAGAATAATCCAGGCTCTGCCGCTGACTTGCTGTGCTGAGGAAAGAAGTCATAAGCATTCCCACTTCTACTTCCCACCAATAGAAGGTGATGCTGCCTCCCAGGAGTAGTTAGGTAAAGCATGGAAATTGCTTTACGGATGTAAAAGTGCTACTGCGTATGCATGCTAACTGTGAAACACACAGTCTCTTTCAGCATCCAACCCGAGGACAAGATGGAATGACTCAAGTATAAATGCAACAAAATAAATCATTTCTCATGCAACAAAATCACGAATTATACGAATATCATGGGATTCACAGAAACACCATGATATCTGCTGGCTGACACTTTCAAAATGAGAAAGTCTGATATGTCATAGAAGCCACCTCTTTTCCAAAGATAAAAACCCTCTGAGATGACACTGATAGAGAAGACGCCTCTAGGGAGTCATCCAGAAGGCTGGAGAACCGCCCCCCCCCCGCAGTCTGTTAGAAATTTTATGGCAGTCTGAATACCGAACTGAGCTCTTCTTACTTTCCATCCAGGAAGTCCATTAATGGCCTCAGGACATTGTCTGCGTCTTGCGCCACCGTGTTCCTGGCATTTGCAGGGATATTTCCTGTCCCTTTCACTTGACAGAGTATATCTGACATCTGCTTGACACACTCGTCAATACGGCTCTGAAAGCTAGACAGATGAGAGAAGCAAAGTTATTCAGTGCAAAGCTATCACCTTCTGAACATGAAAACATAACTTGTGTTCACTTAACTAGGCAATACTCCTCCTGACTCCATCTAAGACCTTCCCTATTGCTTCCTTCTCAGTGTTGTTAAGAAGGACAAGCTATCAGGGTAATCTACTGTGTAGAACATCAGTAGTGACACTAGCATCCCTACACATGGTCTCATCACATTGGAGATAAACTCAGTCACTTATTTAGAAAGCTGCCCTTTTCTCCCCCCAACAATTACAACTGTGCGTACTGTTCTGTGTTTGGTGTATACGGTCTATGACTTCACACAGATCGGTAGTGTAACCAGTGCTCAACTGCAATGCACCGCAGACAGACACGTACATACAGCTCATTACCAGACCTCACAATAGAGAGTTGTTAAAATCACAGGTGCTCAGCAGAGAAGACACGGGCTGACTGAAACAAGCCCCAGCACCACAGGGCCTGGGTTATATATAAGTGTCAAGACTAATTGGGGCTTGGCTAGCCAAGTGAACAATGTCCGTCTCTGCTGAAGTGACATGCTGGCCATTAGGGGAGTTCAATTGTCTGGAACTCCCAAGGGTAGAAGGGAAGAGATCCGAGCCACATCCATTTGGGAAATTAGATTGTCACAACCACTTTCAGTAGATGGCAACCTAGTTACTGCAGACAATCAAGAAGAATCTAATGTAGTGATTTAACGTGGGGAATACTGCAGCAGAGCCCTCAGCACATCAGCAGGGAATGAAGGGAAATGCCTTGACATTTAAGTTTGCAATATTGTTGTAGCTGTGCTGGTCCCAGAGTATTAGAAGCACAAGGTGGGTGAGGTCAAATCTTTTATTGAAGAAGCTGGTCCAATCAGAGGCATCACCTCACCCATCTTGATATTTAAGGCAACTATTACTGACAATAGATAGTAAGTGTGGCATTCAGTTAGCTAATGTTTGTGCAGGGCCTTGAACATGTAAGAAGTGCTAGGGATTGTGGCCAAGGTTTAACATCCCTTACTCCACCAAATCAACCGCACCTGGGGGCGATGGTCTAAAGCTGGCTTCTAAATCTATATTTGGGCACCTAAATAAGGGGCCTGATTTCCTATAGCATTGAGTCAGCAGGACACCTGTGGCATAGGTGGGCCTCTCTCCTTTCAAAACATGCACCCTCTGCTCCTGCTACTCACTAGGCTCCGTGCCCCCTTGCCTTCTCCACCTCCACCCTCCCACTGCCGCCTTCTCTCACCATAGAGCAGCCCCCACCAGTGCATCCTACTCCACTGAAGCAACCCCAGAGTCAGGCCTCCGTTCTCATGTTCACCTCTCTGACACTGCTGAGGTGCTCACGGCCTGGCACTCAAGCGGAGTGCCAGCATACAGTGCTGCAGCAGCCAAATGCTCAGGGTCTCACTGATCATCATATTTGGAGCCAGCAGCATGGGGCATGGGTCACTGGCAGGTTTAAACGAGTATCAATGGTGGATTCTTTGTCACTTGAAGTCTGTAAATCATGGTTTGAGGACTTCAGTAACTCAGCCAGAGATTAGGGGTCTGTTATAGGAGGGGATGAGTGAGATTCTGTGGCCTGCAATGTGCAGGAGATCAGACTAGATGATCATGACGGTCCCATCTGAATTTAAGGCTATGAGAGGTCTCATATTGCAGGGATCTGTGCTTGGGAATAGGGTGGGCTGTATAAAGACAAGAAATTATCAGCTTTTCAGGGTCCAGCAGCAGCTGCTTCCTTTAGCCCCAATGAGCAGAGTCCTCTGGTCTGGACCCTTTCCTCCAGCTGGCGGAGCGAAGCAGGGGTTTCCAAACACAGAGAAAACACCAGCTTCCGTGAAAATGACCATGCAGCTGCGCCAAGTCACTGAAACCCAAGAATTCCTGGTTTGCAGGGTCACATAACTACATTAGGGGAAAACATTAAGCGTTGGCAGCTACATCTTACTCTGCACATACGCTGCAACTGTCAAACAGATAAGAAAAGTTAATAGCACAGAAGTACTTTATATCTCTTTGACTATAAAGGGTTAACAAGTTCAGTAGGCCTGGCTGTCACCTGACCAGAGAACCAATCAGGAGACAGAACTTTCAAATCTTGAAGGAGGGAAGTTTCTATGTGTGCTGTTAGTTTTTGGTTGTTGTTCACTCTGGGTTCTGAGAGTGACCAGACGTGCAACCAGGTTTCTCTCCAATCTCCCTGATACAGGTTCTTATAGATTCCAAATAGTAAGTACTAGGTAGATGGCGAGTTAGGCTTATGTTTGTTTTCTTTATTTGCAAATGTGCATTTGGCTGGAAGGAGTTCTAATTGTGCATTTGGCTGGAAGGAGTTCAAATTTGTATTTTGCTGAAAGGATTTTAATTTGTACTTGTAGCTGGAGGGTATTCCCAGTGTCCTACTAGCTAAAAAACCCTGTACCTATTTCCATCTTAAATTTACAAAGATAATTTTTACTGTTTTTCTCTCTTTAATTAAAAGTTTTCTGTTTAAAAAACCTGATTGTTTTTTTAGTCTGGTGTGAGCACACCCAGAAAGGACTGGCGTCTGGATTCACCAGGAATTGGTGGGGAGAAAGGAGGGAAGGGGAGAGAAGAAGAGGCTAATTTCTCTCTGTGTCAGGATTACTTTCTCTCTCAGGAAGAGTCTGGGAGGGGAGAGAGAAGGAGGGGGGAAGGTGACATTTTCCTCTCTGTTAAAGATTCAAGGAGTTTGAATCACAGTGATCTTCCAGGGTAACCCAAGGAGGGGTAAGCCTGGAGAGGCAACGGTGAAGGAAAGGGTACTTTCCTTGTGTTAAGATCCAGAGGGTCTTCTGGGTCTTGGGGTTCCCCGGGCAAGGTCTTGGGGGGACCAGAGTGTAGCAGGCACTGGAATTCCTGGTTGGTGGCAGCGCTACAGGTTCTAAGCTGGTAGTCAAGCTTAGAGGAATTCATGCTGGTACCCCATCTTTTGGACGCTAAGGTTCAGAGCGGGGAATTGTACCATGACACCAACGTAACTGGGCTGCCCAACATCAACCAGTCACTGCAGCGAGCGAGGGATGTCAGTCTCTTAGGCACCAACAGATAAGATTCCAACATTCCCCGATCCATATGCCGTCTCCTCTCCTCCAAGAACAAACAGCATCTAACCCCCAGTTAGGTGTAAACCGTGCTATGTTTCCTCTGAGCTATAAAACCTGGAGTATTTATTATGTGTGAAAAGCTGAAGTGGAGTGTTACACTAAGTAGGCTGGTAATGCAGCAGTCGTGTCTCAACGCTGTTGATCTGTTGAGATGTGAACACCTGACCCAGGTGTGTTTGGAATACATTTACTATAATTGGGATATGCGGAATGGGATTAAGGGTGTTCTAAGGATAGACCCACACCGGGCCAGGATGCAGAGAAGGGATTACTAGCTTGCTGAGAGACACCACGTCGGACATCAATTTAATTTCATTCTTTCTACAGAATGGCCATTTCAGCCGTGCAAGTGGCTCCATACCAACCATCAATCTTGAACAAAGCTTGGTTGGTAGGTATCTATGTCTAAGGCGCCTATCATCTTGGTATCTGAGCTGACAAGGTGGCAGGCTGTTCTCCAGCTTGCTCTAGGTTTAGTCGTGGATGTTACTTTTGCACGACACATGCTGTGGAGTTTTGCCACCCATTCTTTGGGGAATGGTACAGCAAAGCAGGGGTCTGCAGATAGCAAAGGGAGTGCTCCAGGCCTGCTGCTCAAAAAGCTCATCTCTTGCCTCTTGAATCTGTACCTAGGCTACCGAAGACAATGTGCTGAATATCCTAGCTGCCATGCCCCACGCCCCCCTCCGCCCGGTCTTGGGGCGAGGGTATTGTTTGTTATGCAGTGTTGGAAGCCTACAGCCCCTCCAAAAGGGAGTGAGAGTGTGGGAAGAGGTGGGTGTGGGACCATGCGTTGGGATGAATTACTCTCCCAGTATCCACAGTGCACTGAAGACTATACTGTGTCCGTCAGTAATGCACTAAATATGGTTCTTTGACCAAAAAAGGCTCTATCATGCTGTGCTCTGTGATGGTGCTTCCTCAGGACAGAGAGAGCAGGGAATTTAGATGTTACCTGTTTCCTCAGCCACTGCAGCTATCCCTCAAACATGAAAAAAGATCTGATGCATAAGAGGTGCAAAGTGTCCCAGGAGCTGCCATTTGTACAGATGCTTTTTATGCTAGTGAGGACACCTATCCTACCTCTCAGCTACATCTCTGAGGAGGAGATCTGTCTTGCACAGTAAGCTGCCCTTCCACTTTTAATTTGATACCATCGCTTCTGAATAAATAAAGCAGCTGAACCCTATTGACTGGTTAATCTCTCTCTCTGGCACATGTTTCTGAAACACTCCCTGATAACGTGTCCTGATACTGCATAATCTCTGTAAATTACACTTTCAAATGCCAAGATTCCACCCTAATTGGCTTGTAAGATTGACACTGTGAAGACAAGTGTCAGATAACAATACTAACCCACTAATTATGATTTCTCACTCATCCTCCATCTAATTATGAATGTCATTGACTCAGTTCCATGTGTTCGTATCTCCCCATCTCCTGCTGCACCATCCATGAACAGCAATGGGAGTTACGCATTTAGTTACCAGTTCCATATGCTGAAAATGCAGCTGTGGGTCAATAAGTCCCCAAAGTAACTGATGGTCATAAATACTGTATGGATGGGAAGCAGAGCAGTCAGGCTGAGTTTTTAGTCTCACCACCCAGGTAGGAGCTGCACTACTGGATGGGCCTTCATTAATCTTTTTACAGGGCATAGATGAGTGAACTGTCCTTATTGTGGGGAATAGTGATTTTAAAAGATTAGTAGACTGGATCAATTGGGGGACATTTTACTTAGGAACATAGGATGGAAGGGAACTCCTGGCTCATCAAGTCCAGCTTCCTGCTATCACAGGCCACCCAGCCCATAAATCCCATTCATAAATGTATCAAGCTCCACCTTAAAACTAGTTAAGCTGTTTTCCCCCACTACTCCTGTTGGGAGGCTGTTCCAGAACCTGACTTCGACGATTAGAAACCTTCTTCTAATTCGCAGGCTAAATGTATTTATGGCCAGTTGATACTCAATCTGTGCCTCCATACAGAGACCTGAACATCCAGCAAAGGTGAAGACAGTTTTCAGCCTTCCAGTCTTGCTTAAGCTGCAACTTTTGTGCTCATTGTAGAGTTGTGATAGCCGAGGCACATTCCATGCCACAGGTAATTTGTATCTCTGATTTGTAAATAAAGCTTTTAATTGCAACGAGCAACAATTCTGGCACTAGTGCCAACAATGACTGACCAGCCTATAAAGAAGTGCCAACCTCTGCAACACTAGAGTACCGAGTCTCAGTGTGATTCACAAACGCTAAGCCAGTTTCCTTCCGATTTTAATACTCATTTAACAATCAGAAAGCACTCAGCTGTTATGCACTTTAACAGAATGTTTGCATTTAAACAGGAATATCACTTCTGATTGTTCAACTGGAAACTGCTTTCAGAGCAATGAAGAACAGGACTCTATTCTCCCAGACACAAGTGCTGTTAGCAGCAGGATCAGCAATATATGTAATCCAAATACATTTCACAGTTCAGATTCTCATGTTCTGTTCCCAGGCAGAGCAATGAACACAACAGATACAGTTTCTCAAGTTTCTCAAGAGAAAGTTTCTCAATTCTTCAGATGGAGAATTGAGCACATGAAGAATTGAGCAAAGTCAGGGTCATGAATTTGATTCAAAACAGAAACACACTGTGAAATTGCCATGTGTTTTACTTTCCTCTCTCTCAGTCTCAGGAGAGATGCAGCTGGAGTGGAAGGAAAGGAATGTTTCCATGGTTATAGAAGGTAGATGTACTCACCTGTTACCAAACACAACACTGAGCTCATCCAAAACATTGTTCAGTTTCACTTGGAGCTCTTTGAGATTGTCACTTGCTTCTGGGTCCAGCTGTGGACAAAAGGAGAACGCTTAGCTGGAAAGCGGAGGTTGGTTTGCTGTTCACCAAAGAACCATTAGCCACTGATGACTAAATTGTAGAAAAGCACATGAAATATCCTCAAAATGTGTTTACTAGTATCCTTTCCCAGGCATCACTGTAGAGCTTCATGGCCAGTGATAAAGCCACTAGAGACCTCCCCATAGAACTTGGGAGACATGAAAAAAAATTACTTTGGCTCTTACTTTCCACCAACACTTCCCAAAGTCATCCCTTTTCCTGCTACTTGTGGAGGTAAGAAATAAAGAAACATTTAAACCTTTCTGGCACAGAACCCAGACTGCTGTGTTACTGCAATATATACCTTTAAGTTCTGAGTTGCCTTGTGGCTATAGGTTTAATCGAACACTAGCTTCTTTAAAGTGTGGCTTTTTACTGAGCTTTGTTTCTCCATGTGTGAATTTGACAGTAGTTGCACCACCTTCCACCTCCAGTCATTACATAGACTTCAGGCTGCGGTTCAGTGGAACATGGGGAATATGGCCACATTTTCCCCACTCTTTTGAACACCTGGCCATAAAAGTGTCACAAAGGGAGCGGTTATGTGCTGAGCACTTTTGAAAATATCAACCCAGTTGGGGATCCAGATCACATGAAGATCTGGCCCCTTAGTGATCAGCCCTGAATACTCCTGAGTTAAACTGAGATACAATCAAGATCACTGCATGCGAGTCTTTCAGCTGAGACATTAAAACCTGAGATCCTGTCTGCACTGCATGAACGGGACTGATCTCTTGACCCCTGCCCTAAGAGTCCTGGTTTGTTCCACGACTCAGCCAACAATCTCCCTCTTCTGCATTTGTGCAGTGTGCCTGATGCTGGCGGTTGCCTCTCTCCAGCCTTAGGTGGTTGTATTTCAGCAGAGCAGCGCTGCCTGCACATGTGGAGTTGGGGCTGGAAATGCTATATTATGTAAGACAGGATCACTTCTGGTTACATCAGTCTTCTGGTTCTTAAGCATAAATAAAACCCCTCTGCTGTTTGTGAATTGGGACTTTAGAACTCCAGCCTGACCTCCAACTTAGACCATCTAGTCACCGATACAGGCACTCATTGCAACAGCAGTGTGGTGGCTAGAATTCAGGGGCTTAGGTTTCTAGCTCCAATACTGAGATTTAGCCTAGACAGGAATTAAAGACAACAGGAGTTCCTGCTACCACATTCTGTGCTGGCTGGAGCCCTGCTTATCTCCTTTAGCATCTATCAGAGAAAGCAAAGCCTCTGGGGAAATACAGAGATTTGGAATGGGATTCATTCCTTTCCTTTTAATAAACTAGCTGGGAAAATCCAGATTTTAATAGGTGTTAGAAAGTGTGCTTACCAGTCTTCTAGGTCAGTTTTCAAAAACAGAGAGAAATAGCAGCTGTTGGTTTATTTATGAGTCTCAGGAGTGAAGCACTCCCTGCAGTGACTTTCCAGCTTTATTAATGTGAGTTTGTAATGTCATTCCCTGTGCACCTGTTTCTCCATACAGGCAGCAGTGAAGATGGCATGATTCAATCAGGAGGCTAACTAGAGACTTTGGGCCTAACTCACTGGTACAAAGCTAGGGATACAGTCCCCTGGCGGTTGCTTTTCTTTCTACCATCCAGCCCCCTTCTATTCCCAAGGCATGTAAGACACAATCAGTTTAGTCTCCAATGCAGAATGTGCAGTTTACACCAGCGTTACTCCTCTGAGCTCAGCCCACTGTCTGGGGGAGTGGGACTCAGGATCAGCCTGACTCACCGTGACATTTCAGACAAACGCTTTGCCAGCTGAACTAGAGGATCAGCTCTCTTCTTACACAAGCCACCAGAACTGGTACTGATCACTCACCACGCCCCATAGTCTATTTCCTTCATAGCTACAGGCTGTGGCTGTGCCAAATCCACAGGATATTCTTAGGTCAGCATCTATGACAGCGATGGTGCATTGCAACTCATGGCCCTTGGAATGTCGAGCTCATGCAGTGTACAACGAATGAGTTATTTTACTGTGGAAAGTTACATAAGAACATAAAAAAATGGCCATTCTGGGTCAGACCAAGGGTCCATCTAGCCCAGTACCTTGTCTTTGGACAGTGGCCAGTGCCAGGTGCCCCAGAGGGAATGAACAGAACAGGGAATCACCAAGTGATCCATCTCCTGTTGCCCATTCCCAACTTCTGGCAAACAGAGGCTACGGGAACTCGGAGCATGGTTACTACAGAGGATGCATTGAGTGCATCCAGGCTGCCTCTTACTATTTTATTCTTGTAGCAGTGAACCTCCCCTTCCCCTTCCATCAGAGAGCAAAATATGGCTCCTTGGTATCCTGTCATCACCAGCTTTTGCACTGGCTAGAGAGGATATCTGGGAGCAACACTTCACCCAGGGAATGAACACTCAGGCCTTTACAGTGCTTCTGGTTAAGGGGCTGCACACCCAAACTCAGATCCCTGTAGCACTCTCTCCCCTCTAAACTGACCCCCGCCCCCTTTTCAGGTGTGATTAATAAGACTGCTACTGACACTGATTAAAAAACTTTCTAGTTTTTTCCTCATTACACATTAGTAGCCACTAAGGGTATGGCTACACTTGAAATTTCAAAGCGCTGCCGCGGCAGCGCTTTGAAGTGTGAGTATGGTCAGAGCGCCAGCGCTGGGAGAGAGCTCTCCCAGCACTGCACGTAAACCACATCCTCTACGGGTGTAGCTCGCAGCGCTGGGAGCGGCACTGATTACACTGAGGCTTTACAGCACTGTATCTTGCAGCGCTCGGGGGTGTTTTTTCACACCTGAGCGTGAAAGTTGCAGCGCTGTAAAGTGCCCGTGTAGCCATACCCTAAGAGATAGTGGAAGGAAAGCCAGCTGTCGTGCTGAATTTCTCAGCTCAGTGGCAGAAAAGTCCTTTGTCATTACGTAGATGTTGATTCTTCTGAACAGCTGCTAACACATAAGGAGGAGACGTGTAGATAATGTATTAACTAGCTCCTTAATGGCTGGTATTGGCATTCCCTGGCTCAACACAAACTGCAGGGGATTAGCTGAACTGTGATTTAGGTCCATTAGAAGGGCGTGAGATTGGTGCCTACTATTTCTGTATTTGAATTAGATACAAGTTACAGTCCTTCATAGACTTTCTTCAGTTTTCAGTGTAGCTGGAAACTCTTCTCTGCCAATATGGTGAAGCACTGATAAAAGCTCCTGCATGAACTGATATCTACTTGGCTGCTCAGTCAATGACTGCTAAGTGTACCAGCTATCCATGAGAACAGGAAATGCCACTTGGACTGTACAATAAACCAGGCTTGCAGAGCAGAGCAGCAAGGAATATTAGAAAGCTGGTGTATTGTAATGCATATCATGACCATGGCATTTCTGCTGGAAGCTGGAACTCCACTGCCTTATTGAGCCTTACAATCTCCCTCACGCTGGGTGCATGGAGCATGACACTGAGAAAGCAAGCTAATAAAAATGTTCTCTTTCTACGAAACATGAGACAGCCTAGATTACATGGTGATTAATTCTGAACAAATGTTCTAATTCTAGTAGGAATAATACTTGGCACTTCCACAGCATCATTTGAGGATCTAAAAGCAGCGTCGAGACAATGAATGAATATTCTCAACACCCACCATACACATGAAGCCAGGAAGCATTATCTCTATTTTCAGGGATGAGGCATCCTGTCTCTATTTGAAGACATCAAGAAATAGAGACTCTACCTCTTCCCATGGCAGTTTGTTCCCATGGTTAATCCCCTTGCCAGTAACAATTTGTGCCTTATTTCTAAATTTGATTTTGTCTGATTCTAACGTCCACCTCCTGATGGTTGTCGTGCCTTTTGCTGGTAGATTAAAAAGCCCTTTGGTACCAGCACTTTCTCCCTACATAGGTACTTGCACACTGTAATCAAGACACATCTCACACTTTTTGATAAACTAAACCAGATCAAGGCCTTCTTTAAAAGGACACAATACATTGGCTTATGTCACTTGGTCCCAAGGATCACTCACTTCTCCCCCACCTTTCAGGAAAGGGAGAAGATGGAGGGCTAAGCTGTCATAAACAGATAGGAGGAGTTAATAGAACAGAAGTACTTTATATCTCTTTTGACTGTAAAGGCTTAACAAGTTCAGTAAGCCTGGCTGTCACCTGATCAGAGAACCAATCAGGGACAGGATACTTTCAAATCTTGAGGGAGGGAGGGAAGTTTTTGTGTGTACTGTTAGTTTTTGGTTGTTGTTCACTCCGGGGGCTCAGAGTGACCAGACATGCAACCAGGTTTCTCTCCAATCTCCCTGATACAGGTTCTTATAGATTCCAAATAGCAGGTACTAGGTAGATGGCGAGTTAGGCTTATGTTTGTTTTCTTTATTTGCAAATGTGCATTTGGCTGGAAGGAGTTCAAATTTTATTTGTGGCGGAAGGGGATGTTTAAGTTACTTGTGATAGGGCTGGGTATCCCAGTGTCTATAGCGTGAAAAAACCTTACCTTCATCATGCTTAAATTACAAAGATAATTGTGACTGGTTTTTTCTCTCTTTAATTAAAAAGCTGTTTCTTGTTTAAAACCTGATTTGTTTTTCTTAGTCTGGTGAGACCCAGAGGGGGCTGGATTCACCAGGAATTGGTGGGGAGAAAGAAGGGGGGGGAGAGAGAGAGAGAGGTAATTTCTCTCTGTGTTAGGATTACGTTTTCTCCTCTCAGGAAGAGGGGGGAGGGGAGAGAGAAGGAGGGGAAGGTGCATTTTCCTCTCTGTGTTTAAATTCAAGGAGTTTGAATCACAGTGATCTTCCCCAAGGTACCAGGGAGGGGAAGCCCTGGGAGAGGCAACGGTGGGGGAAAGGGTTTACTTTCCTTGTGGTAAGATCCAAGAAGGGTCATGGGTCTTGGGGTCCCCGGCCAAGGTCTGGGGGACCCAAGAGGTAGGCCAAGGCCCCTGTGGAGTGCCTGGTTGGTTTGATCCGTGCCGACTGGGTCTTGGGGGTCCCCGGGCAAGGTCTTGGGGGGACCAGAGTGTAGCAGGCACTGGAATTCCTGGTTGGTGGCAGCGCTACAGGTTCTAAGCTGGTAATCAGGCTTAGAGGAATTCATGCTGGTACCCCATCTTTTGGACGCTAAGGTTCAGAGTGGGGAATTGTACCATGACATAAGCAAAGCCAGCAGTATGCATTTCTAACTCTACTGTGGATTTGACAGCAGTCTTACAAGCCAGAAGAATTCAGCAGGATAAGAAGCTCTTAGCAGGAGCCTGGACCCAAGGAATGCTTTCCCACAGCTCTTATTAGCAAGTCAAGGCTGTTTTTCAGCTATCCTGGGGTTTGTCATACAGGTGACTCAGCATTTAAAATGAGGGAGAAATCTGGCTGAACACTAAGAAGAGAGTATGTTTTACTGGAGCATTTTTCATACAGCTTAGCTGATAGCATGAAAACTGGTCTACTAAAGACTTTGTTCTCAAGGCTCAATACAGTAGCACCTCAGTGTTATGAACACCTCAGGAATGGAGGTTGTTCATAACTCAAATGTTCCTAACTCGGAACAAAACATCATGGTGGTTCTCTCAAAAGTTTACAACTGAAAATTGACTTAATACAGCTTTGAAATTCTACTATGCAGAAGAAAAATGCTGCTTTGCCTTTATTTTGTAGTTTACATTTAACACAGAACTGTAATGTATTTGCTTTTGTGTGCGTGTGTGCCTGCTGCTGCCTAATTGTGTAATTCTGGTTCCAAATGAGGTGTGTGGTTGACTGGTCAGTTCGTAATTCTAGTGTTTGTAACTCTTAGGTTCTACTGTAAATACTAATATTCTCTGATATTTTCCCTGGGAGGTTTGTACTTAAAAAAAATCTAAGTTTCTACACCTTTTAATTGAGCTTTTGCAGCATATCGAGAATTCGTGGCAGTGGGCAGTGCAGTACATGGGTTTTTATCCTGCAGAAGTTAATGTTTGCATAACTTGTGAAAGGCAAAAGGCGGCAGTGAGTGGGCTGCAAAGTCGTTCCTGACGAATGAAAATAGAAAGTATTACACTGCCCACTGTCAGCCTGTTTGTACCATTCCCAAGCAGGGGTCTGTAGAGCAACATAAGGAGTGACGAGAAAACAGCACAGGTGGCATGAGAGGGAGGGATAGCTCAGTCATTTGAGCAGGGGATTGCTAAACCCAGGGTTGTGAGTTCAATCCTTGAGGAGGCCATTTAGGGATTTGGGAATTGGTCCTGCTTTGAGCAGGGGGTTGGACTAGATACCTCCTGAGGTCCCTTCCATCCCTGATATTCTATGACTGCTTTGCTTGCATGAATTTATGACTACGATATTCAGATTCCAAGGCCAGACGGGACCATTGTGATCACCTAGTCTTAGTGCCTCTGTAACACAGGCCAGAGACTTGCCCCAAAATAATTCCTGAGCACAGCTTTCAGAACAATGTCATTATGCATCTGTGAAGAGACGAGTGAATTATACAAGTTACTCCAAAGTTATGTCACTGACATCAGGGAACATATATGACTACCATCACCATAGAATCTGTGCCTACAACATTTACACCACAACACCATTGTGTATAATGCTTTTACCACTACAAATAATTGCAGAAACACTATTTTTTCCCAAATACCGGACATTTGAGAGAGGTTTTTAGAAGCTGTATTGATAATATTTGTATCCCTTTAAGTCAAGTTGTCCTAGCAGCATGAGATCCACTGCACAGGCTCAAAGGGAGAAAAATAAAGTGTTATAAAACTCTAAAATGATCCAAAAGAGCTTTTCTATCAATTATAATGTAGTTTGAATGAGAGAATCTTTTGGGATCTTCCAAAGTGGGAAACAAGGGCAGTACCCCACTGGAAGGAGGAGTTTCCAGATCTTTTGTGTTCCAGCTTCTAGCCTCAGTTGGTCACAAGATATTGGGTATTACGCCCAGGGGTCTAGGGCTGAATGCTGCCTTATCCCACACCAGAAATCCTTGGGTAATGTTTTAGGGAGAATACAAGGAATGTTGGCAAGGATGGGATTTCACAGTTGGGAAGAGAAGGAACAACTATTTGAAACCTGTTCAGAGCTTTGTAATATCAGAAGTGCTCCAGGTGTAGATGGATTAGGTGAACAGAATGCAGCTGAAGTAGTCAAAGTGCATGCTATCTTAAATTCATTTAATCTCTCTCACCACCTCCAACCCCTAATTTCTATGATTTGTCAATCTGCAACTCCTAATATACATGATTTGTCTACCTGCAACTCTTAATTTATTAGTATAAATTACAGGGAAACTGTCAAGGTGCTTCCTTTTAGCCACAGTACGTTGGGTAACACAAAAAAATAAACATTTACTTAGAGCACTGATGTGACCTCACCATGACATTTTCTTATTCTTTACAGAGAAATACCTCCTCTCATTGCTTTCTATGTAAATGTTGCCCTCACTGCTATATTTTAGTGCCAACCACTGTATGAAGTATGGATACTGTATGCATCTCTTGTAAACACCAAGTAATTGTCCTTCTTGAAGGAGAAGACAAAAACTTTGCACAGGATGAGGGATTTCCAGAACACATAATTAGCTCTATTTTCAGAGTTGTCATCTCACTAACTGATGTTCACTGGCCAGGACTAATCGCCATCAGAGTAGCCACTAAAACTAGAAAAAGGCAGTCTAGGCTAGCAGAACCAAGGATCTGGCAGGGTTTTAATCTATGCAGCAAAGTACTAAATGCATACCAAGAAGACGACCCCGGGGAGGTCAGCTATTTCAGGTACTTGGCACAAGTTAAATGAAGCATTTCTGGTGAGCAGTGGCAGGTGGATGAGGTGAACAATATCATGTAGCAAAGAATTTCGCTCCAAAGAAAACTTTCTAACATATTGAGCAAACAATATTCCAGTTGCTCAACATGTCATTTGCATTCTCTCGCTCCCCAGGTTTGCTAGTTCCCAAGTGAGAGTCACAGGGTTTGAGCCAGAGCTCCCAGAACACCTCCTCCTCCTCATATAACCCCACAGTGCAGGGAGACCGCTGAAGAGCCTGCAGTTTCTCGGCCATTTTCATGTCACTACAGGAGGAGGCTTTCAATGGAGGATGCTGCAAGGGACAAGCTGGGCTGGGAGGGAGAAGCTCACAGCAAAAGGAGCTCACAAAGGTCCTGGCAGATGCATGAGTTTTTGTATAAATGTACTTTTGTTCCGGATGATTGCTGTGCGATATCACAGCTGAGATCTGCATTCCTGTTCCAGCTGGAGTCTAAGCACCCTGAGCACCGACTGTCTGGACAGAGTTGGAGCGTTAGCGTACCACAGACAGCGTGCAGAACATATGTACCCTAAACACTCCAGTACGTTACACACACTGTACTGTACCTTACATCAAACAGTTCAACATGCTCTTGTTATTTCATTGCTCATGAAGTGCTGAGTCATCATGCAGCATTAGGCAGGAATGTGAAAATACAGAGGTTTGCACCCCCCCAGTGCTGGCCACAGGTCTCTCCTGTGAACCTGTGGTCCAAGCTGAAACCCCCCTGTGATTTCTCAACTCACTGGGGAAGCGCTGGGATAGGCATTGTTGAGACTCTGTGCTGAAAGATGTGCCCTTTCCAGAGGGTGATCTTACCCAGGCTAAGCAACGTTGTTTAGATTGTCATTCAGTACAGTTTACCACCAGGCGTTTGAGATACTAGGTTATTCCCCATTGTAAGTATAAGGAAATACCATGGCTATCAGATAGCACTGTGGGTAACTTGGCAAATGCTGATTTCCTAATGGTGACTCCCCGTACATGCGAGTGATGCTTTCATAAAATCAGTTATATATGTTTAATCATGGGAGCAATTATTCTGGAAAACTGGCCCTTTGGGGCCATGATTGATGTAACGTCAAGGCTGGGTGCACTCCGTGCAACACAAGTCGAAGTTGCTGGGACATTTTGTTTCACGAGAACTGAACTCCACTGTGAAGAAAACCTCTTTGCTGTCACCCTTGCATTAGCCAGTGAAACATTTAGCAGGTTTTTAAAAAAAAACAAAAAAAAAAACTTAAAAACAAGCATTTGTCACTTCTTAGAATTATGCCACTGAGCACTAGAGAGACTTGGAAACAACAGTGCAGAGTCAAAAAGCTGAGCTGCCACCCCTGAACTAGCCTCTTGGCGTGCAAACGACAGCGCAGGATCTAGCACATCACAGCTAAAGAAAATGCCCCGGGGCTCTGAAAAAGATTTTTTCCTAACATGAGCAGTGTCCATTTCGTCATCATCCTGAGTCTTGAAAAGCAATGAAAAGAGAGGAAAAAAGATACACATAGTTGCGCATCCTCTCTTCACCAACAGCAACTGAAACAAAATTCTTTCATGTCTTTGAAACTTGCTACCCTATGAACAAAACATTCACAGGAACACGGCAATAAATCTACCTTCGCAAACCCTTTTTAGGGATCCAAGGAATGAGCCATTACACAGCCTGTGTGTGTTTAGAATAGATTAAATGTATGTCATTTACTCCCAGCCAAGTTACTGCCCTTCATTTACACACTGCACAAAATTACTTATGCCCATAACGGGGAGAGTTTGCTGACATTCTTATCATTTAAAAAACAGACTTGAAAACATCTTTTTGTGCCCCTGTCCAGCCCACATTAATGTATGTTCTTATTACTGTCTTATTACTTCTTCCCTTGTCCTCCCTCTCCTACTCCTGTCTGTTTGAAAAACCTGCTGTTGTGTTCAATTAGCCTGAATGATTTTTGGGGCAAGGGCTGTCCTTTCACTCCGACAGCCCAGCCCCTAGACCAATGGGGCCCTAATCTTTACCGGAGTCTCTAGGTAAACCCGTCGTTATGTGCATAAGTAGCCAGTTTTAGTGCTCGTACCTCCTTAGCACCCATGGCCTCAAACATCTTCTCGAGCTGCACTCTCAGCTGCTGAATGTTGTTCATCAGGATGCAGGGCTGAAGGAGGCAATGGCAAAGACTTGTTACTGATTTGGGTGACAACAGTATTGTTTGTTCTTTCACTCGCACAGCCAGGGCTAGAGTTCCCCCCCAGCATATAAATGAAGAAGAAGGGCAGATTTCAGTACTAACAAAGCTGAGGAGGAAAGTCCCTCTCTCCAACCGGGAAAGGGGGCAGCTGCTTGCAGACAAGCCAATCAGTGGTTAAGGGGTTGCTCCAGTAGACAACTGGCAGCTGCCCTCCTGCAAGAGTCCATTCTCACATCACCCTCTCAGCTCTGACCTGTGCAGATCTGAACTGCATACAGAACATAAGGGGAGGTGCTGCACACTGAGGTGGCCACTCCCAGAAATTCACGCATCAGTGAGGGGGAAAAATTTATCTGCTCAATCTCCCCATTTGCAATTAAGGGACTACGTAGCAGACCCCAAACATCTCTAGGGTGGGACTCAGCTAGGGCTGAAGGGAGAAGGGATGCACTGATACGTCTCAGGCTGCTTCATTCAGAATCTCTCCTCTGAGCACACTACCCGTGGAGCCATTGAATTGACAATAGCATCCAGTAGCAGTTTGGAGGATTTGTAGCATAGAGGCAGATATCTGACGTAGAAAACTACCAGATCATGGTGAAGTGGCATTAATCCTAAGGGGACGAGATGAATCTTCTGTTTTAAGTATCCGACATATGAGCAAATCTAGCCGCCTACAAGGGAACAGCTCCCCACTGGATCAAACAGTCAAACACCCATGAATGATGATCCTCTGCTCCAGTAACACTCCTGATCAGAGTGCCAGACTTCCAGTTGAATGGAAGCTTTTCTATATAGGGGATTAGATTTTGCCAAACCCTACTTCTACCAATTAAGGGGTTTTCTAAGGGTGCTTCTCAATTGTCCATATATAGGAAAATTCCTGCCTGATCTATATGAAGTAAGGAAGGTCACTGACTTGGGTCTTGAAGAAAAGGAGCATCTGGCAGCCTGACTGAGTTCCAGGTCACAGAAGTGTAATGGTTTGTCTTGTGTGGACCATCCCTCGAGCAGAACTGGGGGATGGCAGTGTCCCAGCCCTGTCTGTTGTCATTCATGGTTATGTCTACATGCTGGGGTGCGCAATGGGCATTTCCTTCCAGAGATTAAGCTACGATTTCCACCACACTAGCACGGATCAGATGTGTACTATTTTGGCTTCAGTCTCATTGGGGTAATTCACTGCTGTTTGCGTGCCATTAGCAAAAGAAAACTTTGGGAAGGAAATGTTAAGTTTCCCCAAACATAGATGGATGCCAATTCTATCTGTATCCCTGGCAGGCTATCGGGTTGGGTATAGCACAGATCACTGTTCAGACACTACAGAAGATTTGAACGATTTGTGAACACCACAGGAGGACTCCATTTGCATGCTGTGGTCTTTACTTTAAGAAAAGAGTGGGAAATTATTTCTTTTGAAGAAAATAATTATGGGTAGAAAGAATGAAACCATATAAACAATTAGCACTTGGAGCAGAAAGGGGAGAAAGCCTTGGTAAACACGTGAAAACTGAGTGAACAACATTAATCTTTTTCTTCCACTCTCTTGGGGCAGCCGCAGCTGCATTACCTATTGAACCACAGAAGAAAAAATACAACAACTAATAGCCCAGAGCGACACCTAACAATCACTCCACTGTGATCTGAGTCTGACTTCTCTGGTGCCATGTCCCGCCAACGTCAAGGACAGAGTCTGAATTACATGAACACAAACGGAGAAAACCCATTTGCTAAGAGGAGGCTGGAGCATTCCCTTGGCTTCATTAAAGAAGAGTGTCAAGAACAGCATGCGACAAGCACTCAGATTTCAGACACAGTTTTATTTACCACCACCATTAATGACCTATAAACGGGGCTGAACAACAAGTTGGTTAGAAGCAAGGGATACTCAACCGGGAAGTATTTGTGAAAACCAGCTGGGAGACAGACATGGTTTGAAGATCTACAAAGAGTCCCCCAGGCCCATTTCTTTTCATAGCCATAAAACAAGATTTAGACACTAGGTTTGATGCCTCACTCCAAAGGGCCCTGGAAAAAGGTGACAGCAGCTGCCATAAGCAGTTCCCCAGGTTCAGAATGAAAAGATGGGGAGAAGAGTCCAAGCCCCAGCAAGCCAGGCAGAGTCTACCTTGGCCATCACCTTAGCATGTGGCCAAGCACACCGTGCAAGCATGAGCCCGACAGGAAGGGTCCATCTCTGCTCTCTACAATTCCATGTGCAGCTGCAGCCTAGGGAGGGAAGGGATCACAGCAGAGTCTGCAAGGTGCATGCGTCTGGAACATTTATTTCCACTTCCTTAATGGAGAGCAAAACCCTCTGACACAGGTGCAGTGGGACTGACACACACCAAGTGCCCAATTTTATTTTATAGGTGAGCAAATCAAAGTTAACTCCATAAAACACCTGGGGCTTGATGACATGAGCACAATGACGAGGTTTATGGCTTCCCAGATGCAGTACAAGGACTCCTTTACCTGCTATTTTAAAGCTATTGCAGAACGGTTCAGTGATGCCTGGATTTCTAAAGGGGGCGCGGGGAGAAATCAAATGTTACTCACTAGTTTCTCCTTGGAGCAGTAGGACTGGAAACACTTGGAGAGAATGTCAGCATACTGCATCAGCACTTTCCCAATTGTCTGCAAAGACAACAACAAACGTTATACTCTCCTCTTCCACGGAGAAAGGCAGGATGTTTGCAAGAGAACACAAAAATAAAATCAAACCAATAACTTAGAGTAGACAGGATTTGCCAAAGCACTTAGCTTCTGTTCTTCAGGGTTCATTCATTTCATTTTTGGGCGGCTATTTCTTTTTTAAGCAATTTTTAAGTTTTACGCAGATGTCTGAAAATCAAGCTTTTTAAGGGCTCTCTCTTTGCGTAACCTCTAATGAATAATCTCTTTGTAATGCTCCTCACTGCACTTTAACGTAGTCCTGTTTCAAAACAGCACCATGTTAAAGCGGACTAGGAACCCTTTAGTGCACAGTAGCGAGGTCTACACGAACCAATTAAATCACACCCCTGTGGTGCAGGGCCGCCCAGAGGATTCAGGGGGCCAGGGCAAAGCAATTTTGGAGGCCCCTTCAATAAAAAAAAAAGTTGCAATACTATATTCTCGTGGGGGCCCCTGCAGCCACGGGGCAAATTGCCCCACTTGCCCCCCTCTTCTCATGTGATCCCTCCCCCATGGCTCTCTTGGCTCTATCACTGTTAATCTAAAGTGGCTAATTTTAATGAAGCTACCCACCCCCGACATGACTCTCCCTATGGCACTGAAATTAAATGTAGACTATAATTTGGCATTTGAGAAGTGAAAGGAACGGTAGCCCTAAGGGAAAAGATAACAGCTTGGCTCTTTGTGTTCAATAGCTGTCTGCAAGCCTCAAACTGCTGAACGAGCTTCAGGGTAGGGAAGGCTGTGTCTCCCCAAACAGCCTGGCCCTGCCCCCTATCTGACCCCCACCCAGTTCCTGCCCCCCAACTGCCCCCCTCAGAATTCCCAACCTATCCTGCTCCTTGTCCCCTCACCCCCCTCCACCAACCTCCCCGTCCCCTGACTGCCTGGACCCCTATCCCCCTCGACCCCAACAGACCCCCAGAACGCCCATGATCCAATCCCCCATTCCCTATCCCCTGACCATCCCCAGCAGTGCTGTCCAGGGTTACGACCGCCTCTCCCCACTCTCGGATCCTCAGTGCGCCGTGTCCAGGAGCTGCCCTGGCTCCTGGACAGCGCTGCAGTGGCCTGGCTCCGGCGGGACCGGAGCTCACAGCCCCCCCCCCTTACCACACGGCTCTGACTTCGTGGGAGGAGCTCAGGTCCCGCTGCTGCAGCGCTGCCCAGGGCCGCTCCTGATGCAGCACGCTGAGGCACCGGGGGATGGGGAAAGAGAAAGGTGGGGCCAGGGGCCCCTATGGGGCCCAGGGCAAATTGCCGCATTTGCCCCCCCACCCTCCCTCGGCGGCCCTGGTGTGGTGTGTGTTATTGCTCCACACAGACAGACACTTAGACACATTTAACCATTGCCAGTGTTTACTGGAGAAATGCCAAGGTTTTCTAAATTTTTATTTTATTTTTTGTACAGGGGGTGTTTTTATCAGTGTTTATCAGTTAAAACCAACAATAAGAAGCCCTAAAAGGACTTTAAAGTTCTCCATACAACTGAAGGCAGATGAAGAGCTAAATGCTGGTGCTGTTACCTTAGCAAACCTCCTCATATAGTGAGCAACAATCTCAGGGTCCGGACACTCCAGCTTCTTAATGATCTCAAAGCTCTGATTGAGCTGTGTGAAGACATCCACCACCGAGCAGGAGAATAGAGCATGCTCTGATGTTTGCTGGAACTAAACAAAGACCACACAACGGTAATTTCTGAATGTCCTGAACTGATCTGGGAGAGGCAGCTGGTATTTTCCAGGTATCTGTCCTTTCTCTACTGCGTGGGCACTGGGCAGCTGCAAAGCAGAACACGTTCGCCCCAGAATTAAGGAAGGAGTTTGCAACGGGGCCCAAAGAAGTTTGGCACCTAATTTTCTATGGGCTCTAAGGACCTCTCTCCCTTGGACAATTGCAATCTAGACCAGGAAGGGACATGACTCAACACCCGGGAATGGCAAATACATTGTTGAGACCTTTCATGAAATGCATCATTTGCCTGTTCATCTAATGAGCAACATGGAAAAGAAACTGCACAGAGATTTTTTTTTCAAATGGAGAACTATAAATGAGGGCTCTCATCCAAATTCAAACAGGCTATGCACATCACAGCAGAGCCTTCTGGGAGCACTTGGTGAGGTCACAGAATAAATGGATTAAGGTCACTTTCACTCTCATGATTAGACACACACCTAGTTTCATGTATTTCAATGACTTATCTCACAGGAGTGGGGACGTGGGAGAATGCCAAGCCTCTTGCTGACACAGATTAGCAGCAGCGGTATGTAAATGAATTGCTCGGCTCTCCCTATCAGGTTAAAATGGGTCATGAGGACCTGAGGACAAAGTTTCAAGATAAAGGAGATTCCCATTTGTTTAGTGAGCTAAAATGGCTGTGTCCGCATTCAGGCTTCTGAATTTGCTGTGGCAATATTTGGTTCCTGGGCACAGTACATACCCCATCTTTCTTATCTCTCTCCAGGGCTCCGTGCAGGAATTCCAGGGAAACATCTTCATTCTCATCCAGCCACTGCATCACAAACTGCTCAAACCATCTGCCACAGGGAGAGGAAGGAGAGCAAGTTACAGTGTGAAACAGCAGCAGCAGCCTGCTGCAGGGGGGCCTACTCACAACTACTAACCTTGTGCCATTCCCACCTCTTAGCACTCCATGAGTTTTTCAGTGATTCAAATGCCTTCAATACAGCAAAAATCCTGGCTTTCCTCTCCCCAGCTTTATTGGTTCCATTTATTGCCAGACAGCAGCTGACCCTCCAGCAAGCCAGGCTGAAAGCTGATCATCTGCCTGGGTGCCCAGCTGGCTTTTCCCAGGGAGAATCTGAAGGACAGCAGCACCCATGCACACAGGTGTACTTACATGTGTGCCCACACTGCTTCCTAGGCAGGAACAATAGGCCACAATCTTGCCTGACCCCCGCATACTGGATTGTCAGATGGGGCCCCTCATAACCACGAGCTTCAGCACAGTTGCTACCATTTCACCCACATGGTTCATTCTCCCCTGCACTGTTCCACCTCTGCTCGTGCTCTCTCCCTCTTCAGTAGCTTGGCTCTGGTTTTGCTTTCAATGCTTTTATTCATTTTTCTCTTTTCCTGTCTGTGTTACTAGCCCTCTCTCCCCACCTCCCCCAAGAGCCATGTGCTCACTGGCTTTTACCAGTGGCTCTGAGGAATTTAACCACACTTGGTCCCAGGGACAAGCTAACGGATACAGGTATGGGAAGAGAAGTCTGCTGTGTGAACTTGCAGCTCTCGCTGTGGGATCTGCACTAGGGGCATTTGTATAAGGAAAGAGAGAAGGAAGTGGCTTCCCTGGGTCTCCTGCCATTTTGGCTCCAGGTGCAGGACATATTTTGGAAGTTGGGGGAGGGAGACCCCAGATGAGGTAGTTTTCTCCACCCCAATGCTGCTCTCCACTGCCCACACCCTCCCTAGGGTAGCCTGGCATCCTGTCCCCCGAAGGCACAACTGCTCTCCAAGTTGGATCCAGTCTGTGACTCTCTGGCTTGCTAATTCAGTAACAGCCTGGGAGAATGCTTAACGACTGATTGGTGGCACTATACTATCCCCATAGGAGACACCAGCCCGTGCAGAATCAGCGGTGCCATGACGACTTATCCTCTTGTGAGAGTGCAAGTGACTTTAGTGCATATGAAAGGGTCCAGATGACCCACCCTAGAGTGGAGCTCTATGAATTCCAAAACAGGTAGAACACAGGCAAAGGAGAATAAGCTTCCCCCATGCTCTCCCACCTCCTATCCTGGAGAGGGGAGAGGATAGCATAGAAGGATGGAAAGGGCACTGGAGACTAAGCCTGTTAAAAACAGGTGCCTTTGTGTGCCAAGGAGATAGCTTTAAAATGTGGACATTTATCCCCTTGGAACTGGACTAGACTCTTAATTCACTGCACCAGACAGCTGCCAGTACTGATGTGCTGGATCTGAACCAGAAAACAGAAGAAAGGATCTGTATCCTGTCAACAATCCCTTGACCTAGCCAGACCCCATTCTCTTGCTGTTTGAAAGCATCAGGACAATACAGAGGGGAGGTTTTCGGTGGTGTTTAAGAAGCAGCATAGCATTTAAGGTTTCATCGGAGTTAAACATCTTTCTAGAGTTCAACACATACCTCTTCTACATGTAAGTATTTAAGTCCTGCAGCTGCAGCAAATCTCACTTTCATATATTACCAATCAGCATTCACAAGCAAGGAAAAAAAAGGGCCCATGTGTGAATTCAGGCCGTAAAAGGTGTATTATAGGAGCTTCACAATAGAGTACGACCTTCTCTGAGCAGGCCATGGAGCTCATGCAAATGGTGCTAATTATGGGCTGCTTGAATTAGCAAAGAATGTGAAACAACGTGAGAGACACGAGAGCGAGACAGAGAGAGCGCACAAACTCAGCGCATGCTGGGTAGCCTTAAATACTCCTAACACCTTGGCATATACAGCACACCCATGGTAATATTGGAAGTTGTAAGTGACACAGTGCTAAATGCCAGCAGCAGCCTGTCTGCACCAGCACTACCCACCACAGCTGTCAGCCATGCTGATCTACAGCAGCAGTGATGGGAACATTTCCCTCACAGAGACAAGGTCTTTCCACGTTCCAGTTAAATTGCTTTTGACCTGGCAGTTCTGAGGTTTTGAGAGTCATGGTTTGTGCATGGGGTGCAGGACTCTCTTGATTTGAGCGTTTTGTTTGCTTTTTAAGCCATGACTCTTGTTTTAAAACAAAAGCGCTCAGGTACTAAGGAAACAGAGATAGTTTATAAGAGAGCAGCTACCTAGTCTCCCATCCCTTGCAGAGCTCCTGAGTGGCAAGCTGCATTGTATTGCTTACTGCCCCAGAAAGTTACAGCTCAATGAATGACACAGGCTGTTTGCTACTTACTAATTGCTGCTTATGGCACAGAATGAGGCAGAACTGCCTACTGGTTATCCCCTACCAGCCATTGCTTACTGCACCTTTGACATTCGCTGCACACTCACAGACGGAGGTAAAAGTGTGCCACACGCGGTGGTGAGAACACAAAGCCATTAGCCACAGATGGGATTCAGAATACTTCCACCATAACGGCTCACAAATTCACAGTCATTTAGGTGTCCTGCTGTCGAGCCAGACTGCCTGGTAAAAAGGGAAGATAATTTTGGGGAGGGAGGTTCTTTTAAGACCCCCCTCCACCTGAAACTCCACAGAGAGAACTATGCTAAGAGAACATTAAGGTTGCAAAGTACACACTCAAGTCAGGAAATGTAGTTCTAGTTAAAAGTGCAATCTTACCTCTGTCCCCTTGTCACTCAGTGTTGTGATGCCATATTTAATAACATGATCATAGACAAGGGACTATTGTCTGCACAGGTTCCCAGACTCAGTCTGCTTCCAACTGCAGTGTAAATCCAGAGCTGTTCCTCAGTCTAAATTTACTTTGCAAACTTTGGCTCTCAGAGCTGAGGTTGGGAGTGTGCGGTGAATGAGAAAGGGCACGCTCACTGAACAGCAAGGATAGACAGATCATTTACCCTAGTGAATGTGTTTCAAAATAAGCGTATTCAACAATGAAATTATTTTAAAAATTAATTTCACAGACATTTTTAAATGTCATTTGATAGAGAGCAATTGCCTTCCTCTTCCTGCCTGTTTTAATAAATGATCGAAAAAGTAAGTGCCACACCTTTGTAACTTACTTGCACTATCTAACGCTCTAGCCTGTGCTCTACAGGTCAGACCAGATGATCATAAGGGTCCCTTCTGGCCTTAGAATCTATGAACTCACACAGCAAATGACACAGAGTCCTGTGGAAATGATGGCCTGGTAACATGCCAGTACACACTGACCTAATGAATATGTAGGAGGCAGCACACCCTGACTTTGGAGGGCTTGACTATGCCGTCTTTACAGCTCTCTTGATAGTTTTGGTTTGGAATAAACCCTTCAGTGTAGTGCGCTCTGCTATACCATGAATGGGAGCAGTGTCTTCTGGCTGAATGGAAATTTCCTGTTGTCGTGTGTTACAGATCTAATGTGAGGCAAAAGGCTGCACTTTCAGCCTGGCCTGAACCTGGCCTCTGCTTCTCTGGCCGGAACGTTGCAGACAAAATGAAGGTACTAGGGTACCTGGCTGCCTCTATAAATCAGGTACTGAGACATCGAAACAGTGTTTTCAACTGAGCATGCAAGTTACAGGGGTGAAAACAGAGACTGGGTTTTCAAGATTGGGCCAAACAGGTGCACTGTAAGTTACGATATCAAAGGCAGAGAAATGCCTTCTATGTCCAGAGACAAGCTAGTTTCTGGTACAATCACACTACTTGATGTGTATAATTTAGAAAAAAACCATGCTATCTTAAGCACTTTGAAAGGACAAAGAATAAGAAGTTCATGCTTTTGGGAATTAACATCTTCCATATTTCTGCTGACTTCTGAAACAGACAAGACGAAGCTCTAATGTTCGACTGCCGGCTGTGTTCCTACCCAGTTTCAGAAATTGATGTGGGGTTGTTGAAAGCAGAGGGAGTGACAGATTTAACAGTCAGCACCTGTAAACCTTGACTTTATTTTCAAGGCCCTCAGGAATGGGTCACTCGGAAGCATTCTCTCCCCCACGGCCAGGTACGGGATAAGGCAAACGGGTCTGAGCTCTGTCTCCTGTCCATTCTGAGGTGTAAGAGTCGGCTCTCTGGGATGGTTGTGTTTTGATTGGTCTCAAAGAATTTACTAGGTCTGAATCTGAAGCAGAAAATGTTAAGTATCTTCTGTATTTAATGAAGTTGCATTTTATAAAATAGCGATCATGCCACTGTCTGAAGAAACTAACTCATTGCTATGATTAGCCCCAGTGGTATTTTTGAAGTGGTGGGGATGGCAGCACAGGCAGCTAAGGGAGATGGTTGAAATACTCATTAGATGTGTTTGGTTACATGCTTAGTGTTAAATATTAGCACTGATCATCATCAGAGGATACTGGAGACTGCACAGTACACCACAGTACTAGAAGCTCTATAGAGAGATACTGCATAGACAGAGCCAACAGGTTTTGAATACTACTGCTTAGTGACACCCGGGTCACATTTTTCGCCCATAGATTGCAGAGCTCCTTAGGAAAATAGCTAAGCATCATTATCTTTATTTACTGATCTGTAAACTAAGATACGGTACAGAGAAATCAGGTGACCAGCCCAAAGCTTGCTGACTCAGAGGCAGAGCCAAGAAAGGAAACCAGGCCAGTCTCCTGTCCACAGGACCACGCAGCCTCTCATTGCTCTGCTGATCTGTTCCCAAGGCTCACTGTTCAGACTGGTTATTATATCAGGTTTGAGTGATCCAAATTTGAGTGATGCCCTGTAGATCAGGCATGTTTGAATTGTGTTCACCCGAGGGCTGCACTGACAGCTTGCTAGGAGCCCAAGGGCCATGCCTAACTTTATAACTTAGATGGGACATGTCATAAACAGATAGCTACGGGTTAATGTTTCTTTCACCTGTAAAGGGTTAACAAAGGGAACCAAACATCTGACCAGAGGACCAATCAGGAAGACAACTTTTTTAAAACTCACGGAGGGAAATGTTTGGGTGTGTGTCCTTTGTCTGTGTCTCCTGCTGTCTCTCGGCTATGAGAAGGCGATCTTTTCTATCTTCAAGCTTCTAATCTTCACGTTCTCAAGATTGTGAGTACAAAGGTAGAAAAACAATAGGCTTGTTATTGTTTTTTTTTGTATTTACATGTGTTGTAGTTGCCTTGGGATGTTTTAAATGGAATATCTTTTTGAATAGCTGTTTTATTCATTTTTCTTTTTAAGAAATTTGGACCCTGTATATGTATCTTGATACAGAGACCATTTTATGTTCTTTCTTTCTTCTTATATATAAGCTTTTTCTTTAAAAACCTGGTGTTTGGATTTTTCTTTTCTAAGAGTGAGGCTCTAGGGGTTTTAATCCTGTGCCAGATTACCGTCTCTCTCAGGGAAGACGAGGGGGGAAAAAGAAGAGGTGGAAGTAAATTGCCCTCTCTGTTTGTGTAATTCAGTGTTTAAGTACAGTAATCTTCCAGGAACCCGAAGGGAAAGCCTGGGAGGAAGTAAAAGAAGACAAGGGGAGGGGGGTTATTTCCTTTGTGTAAGACTCAGGGCGATCTGAGTCTTTGGGGTCCCCACAGGCAAGGTTGGGGAGACCTAAGCAGTGGCCAAACACTGGAAATTTTGGCTGGTGGGCAGCGCTATCAATCCAAGCTGGTAATTAAGCTTGAAGGTTTCATGCAGCACCAACATTTTGAACTCTAAGTCAGAATTAGGAATTATGCTTATCACAGGACATGCCCTTATTTTTAATTCCTTGGTGTTGCCCACAGAAGCTACAAGCCCCAGCAACAGGCCAGGCTGCTTGGGACAAGGTTGATTATTGCAATCTGGTACCCGTAGTCACCAGCAACTACAGCTATTAAAGGGCAGGACAGACAGACTGTATAACTGTGATCCTCACTGGCCTCCCTGGATATAGACCAGGGGTGGCAACCTTTCAGAAGTGGTGTGCCGAGTCTTCATTTATTCACTCTAATTTAAGGTTTCGTGTGCCGGTAATACATTTCAATGTTTTTAGAAGGTCTCTTTCTATAAGTCTATAATATATAACTAAACTATTGTTGTATGTAAAGTAAATAAGGTTTTTAAAATGTTTAAGAAACTGCATTTAAAATTAAATTAAAATGCAGAGGCCCTGGAGCGGTGGCCAGGACCCGGGCAGTGAGAGTGCCACTGAAAATCAGCTCGCTTGCTGCCTTCAGCACATGTGCCATAGGTTACATACCCCTGATATAGACCATGTGATCCAGGCTATCTGCTTTGCTCCATGTTTAATGCAGTAGTTCATGCTGAAACTCATGGGATTCTCCCAAGGTGAACCTGCCCTGAACCAGCTCTGCGCTTTGTGGGACAGATTTAAATCAGCTGGATGGGCTTGGTCACCCAGTAAATCAATCCCAGGAAACAAATCACTCAAGTCAGACCCTTTGCAACCTCGACTAAAGAGAAACAGCATCAGTACAGAAAGGAGGACAGAAGAGCTCTGGGGAGGCGAGGACCTAAGTGAGCTCCTTGGTCAGGAAAGGTGTCATTACTGAGTCTGATCTAAAGACATCTGCCCTGCTTTACTAAGGAAGGTGCCTATTTAAAAAAAAAAAAAAAAAAAGGCAGCCGCTAGTAGGAGCTCCAGCTTCTAGCAGGAATTTTGGGTGGCCACTCGGACAGTGCTTGGAAGCCAAGGTTTGATAAGCCAGAGCATTTGCTGTTTAATCACTGATTACAGAGTTAAATTACAAGGCCCAGCCCAATGTAACCAAACCACGTATCGTAAGCATGCCATAGAAATGCCCCCAAATCAAACCTAGGTCCCAAGGGCCAACCCTCTGCTAAATATTTTGGCTCTTGACACTGAGCTGAGACACACTGTACAATGAGATGAAACAATCACATATGTAAGGAGGAGGAATAGCTGAGAGGAGGCTAGTATGCTTTCAGTATGGTGAGAAAGAAGTGCAGAGGGGGCAAAGGATGGAAAGTAACGAGGAAGACTAATGGAAAGCAGAAGGATCACCTTGAGGAAGGCATGAGATGAGGCAAGACATGGCATTTATGACAGAGAATGCAACTGACTTACGCTGGATAGTCGGGCACTTTCCCCTTGAAGGCAGGCAGCTCGCGGACATACTCATTGTACAACCATTTCACTTTGAAGTGCAAATTCATATAGTCTGCACTTTTACACAGTCTGTGCTTTTCATGGTCTGTTGAGAAGAAAACAAGCAGTCAGGTATGTTAAATTAGCATTACTGCAGCTGCACTGGTCTCAGCAGGGATGTGTACAACACATCTGCAATGTGCTAAGGTTTTGGTGTCTGATGTGTACCTATAATGCCATGAAATTTCAGCAATCAGGATTTCTATAGCATTTGGGGGTTCTTTGCAGTTCAGCAGGGTGAGTTTTGGAGTAATTTTGCACAGCTCCATCTAACACTTCAAAAATAGAAGAATTTCTGGTTGTCATGACAATAAGAGGAGAATAGTTTCTTATGGCCTGTCTTCCTCTTCACATTAGATGCTCTGGGCTTTGTCGTCCTAAGAAAGAAATAATATGATTCCTAGAGATGGCATGTGTGTTCTCCTAGATTTAAATGATGGTAACAAATATACTATCTTGCAGCCTCTGAGAGGATGGCACAGAGAGTTAAGTTCTATGTCTTCATTTGTTAGTGATGTGCTAGTATGGAGGAGGTGCGAATTTCGACAGGGACTCTGCTAGGCATTTTCATCACTACAGCCACATGCATCTTTTGCCTCCCAGACTCAGCTGGCTCAGTCTCTGCAGAGCTGAGGTGAAGGACTAGGATGCCACTGCTGGCTCAGAGCATTGGGGCCACTTCATCATCAGGAAAAAATAGTTCTTGTTGGTGCAGGAAGGAAGCCTCATTATGTAGCATCTCCACCATCCTGCGGTGGCACAGTCAGCCCCACACGTCACAGAGGCTAAAGGAACTGTTCTCTGATGCACTGCTTGTAGCCTCATCTGCCCAGGGCTCAATCAGCAATTCCCTCCTCCCAGCAGGACTGGTGCAGAAGGCCCCTGGTCACTGGGTCCCTGGGATTGGGCCATTATGATCATTTTACCCCCACTCTGAATTCTTTATACTGGCTGCCCATAAAACAGTCAACTGGTTTTAAGGCAGTCTTGCCTGCTTGCCAAGCCTCGAGTGGGAAACAACCTGCCTATACTTTAACTTATCCTTGAGCTTTGTCTTAGTAGTTAAATGTGTTCTAACATCACCTCTTTTTAGAGAGGTTTCATCATTACTACTTACTATCACTAGCAGGTGATAAGAGACTTTCCTACCATCTTGGAAAACTCAGCCCCCAGAAACATCTCTATCCCCTTCTGGGATATTATTAAAGATTCTTCTCTATCAGACGTGTGTTTTGTTTTAATCAGCACTGATTCCAAGAGTACAATCCTCTTTCCAAAATGATCCCACTCCGTTTGGGATTTGGAAGCCTCATATTGGTTTTTATTTGAGGTGGGCCCAAACTGCAGCGTTTGGTCTGGATCTGAGTTTTCCCAATGCTACAGCTGGTTTGATGACCAAACTTTATTCACTCCAACTGAAGTTGTTTTTCTTAGAAGTGAAGAAAAAGAGCAGTGTTATATCTTAGAGTTTGTCTACACGAGGACCTGGCAAGCTGGGGTGGGAATCTACCCTGCATTAGCCTGCTGCAGAGTAACTGTCCACATGCACCAGCCGATGTGCGTTAACAGTTTATTCCCTCTTTGAAATGGGACCAGCTGAATGCGCATTAACAAATGGTTAACATGTGTCACCAGAGTACGAGTGGCCATGTGGACAGTAGTTAGACTGCAGCAGTTAAGTGCGGGGCAGACTCTCACCCCCATGTTCTAATTGCTTAAGCTATGATCTCCTTAGTGCCTAAGAAGGATAGGAGCCCCCCTCAGTGTTTGAACTACTGGCCCCCCTCAGTAAAGTGCAGAAGTAAAGACATATGTGGGGGTTTAGCAGTCAGACTGGAGATGGCAAGAGACATAAGTATGCACTCTGTGCCTCTAGCGAGAGGGAGGAAATCAGTGGACAATTAGCACTTTGTTCATTCTGATGTAGAGCACTACAGGGGTTGCCATCGTCCTATTTGACAGAGCAGAGAGTCATTCCTGCGTAGGAGCAGCTGCCAGCTTATAACACAACTGGATGCATTTGAGATGAAGTGGCTTGAGCTGTAAGTTTTTCTCCACAGATGACAAAGAGACCATACAACTTTCTAAATGACAAGCCCTGTCAAAGGAGAGGTCAGTAGTGCTTGAGATGTGTTACCTCCTCTATGAATGATGGATATGTAGCTATGGGAAAAGCACAGACCATGAGACAGGCTAATCACAATGAAAATCTGATACAGTTTTAGTCAGAAGTTTCGGGGGAGGCCTTGTCTTTGCACAACATACAGCATCAGGTGTTGACCATCAGGACTTATAGCTCTAAGACACTCCTGGCCAATAAAATGAGACCTTCAGCACAGGAACATTGGAGTTGCCACATTGGATCAGACCAGTTGTCCATCTACCTGAGTCTTCTATCTCCAGCTGCTTCTGAGGAAGGTGCCAGGAAAGCCTGCACAAGGCAGGCATGGCACAAGTTATATCTGCTGTTTTTCTGTCAGAAAAGCGTTTGAGTCCACACTGCTCCTGGGGGAATTCTACGCCACTGCACATGTGCAGAAATCATGTCCCCTGCAGATTTCTTTGCTTCCCTGCAGAAAAATGACTCTCTGACAGGGAAGCAAAAGGAAGCTGCAAGAGCAGTCACGCACCACTCCCTACCTGCGCAGGTACACTGTTTCAGGCACCCAGAGCAGCCGGCGGAGAGATAAATCACCACAGGGCTGGGGACACCCCAGTCAGTGGCTCCTAGTCTGAGCTGGGATCAGCTGCTAGTCTTGGCTAGGCTGGAGGCAAAGGACAGGACAGGACTTCCTCTTCCCCTGGAAGAAGTGGCTGGGGCTATGTCAGAATCACCCACAGAAACCTCCCCAAGCTCCAGGAAGCTCAGCATCCTCCTCTGCTTCCTTTCCCCATCATGCCTTAGCTGCAGGGGCAGGGGCAGGGGCAGGGGCAGGGGCAGGGGTCACTGTGCAGGGAACTGCTCCCCCATCTGCCCAACCCCCACACATCCAGACCTCCCATACTCAGACACCCCCGCCAAGCCTCACCCTGTACACCCAGAACCACTCCAGACCAGAACCCCACCAAACCTCAGCTCCTGCATCTGGAGCCTCCTGCACCCAGACCCCCTGCCTCCAGACACCCACTCCTGTACCCAGACCACCCCCCACTGATCTCCCTGCATGCAACCCCCCACCCTGAGCCCCAACATCCAGATTCTCACACCACTGACCCCAATCAGCTGCACCCAGTCCCCCACCACACCAAGCCCCCCTCCCTCCCACATCCAAACCCCTTTGCTGAGCCCCAACCACTTTCACCTGGAAACCCCTACAGAGTCCCATTGCCCCTGCACCAGATCCCCCACACACCTAGGATCCCCCGCCCCCGAGCTGCCTGCACCCAGGTTGTCCCAAACAGAATCCTCTCACCCATACCTGGATCCCCCTACAATGAGTCCCTCTACACTTGGATCTTGCCTGCCTCACACCTGGTGCACCTGGCACAGAGGGGCAGGGCCAGGTCTTGTGCTGCATCAGGGTTGGGTGCAGCCTCACCACTGAGTCCATGCCCTTGGGGTTAGGGATGAAGAGGCTGCACAGTGATCTCTAACCTTTGTGCAGCCACTGGCCTGTGCTCCCCACTGCCAAACTGGAGCCTCTGCATTTATTTATTGACAAATAAAACCTGCAGAATTTTAAAATATTGTGTGCAAAATTTTTAATGTTTTGGTGCAGAATCCCCTCAGGAGTAACTAACTGCTGATCCTGAGGTTCCAGTAGAGGCAGACAAAGGACTCGCAAGGGCCTTTGCTTTTCTGTTGGAGAAGAGTGCTCAAGGAGCAGGACCAAGGGGCACCCCCGTGAATAGGACTGACCTGACCATGCCAAACCAGAGAAGGCCTTGTCCTCCTTAACAGCCCTAGGATCTGGGGATGCCAGCTGCTCCAGGATACATCTGACTCTCTCTTGGAGCCTCCTATCTCCCCAGTGCAATCTACTGAAGCCACTGGAACCAGAAAAGGTGCCTTCCAAGGTTCCACTGGAAGCATATGGATCCTGAGCCATAAGAAGCCATTTTGCCATTTCCTTACTGGGCACTTTTACAAGTGGCATGGGATGTCACACCTTGGCTCAGACCCCTTCCTTAAAGCATTAAGGGCACTCATCATACTCAACCAAAACAGGGAGCACAGCAGGGCCAGAGGAACCCCTCCTAAACCTGGTGCTCTCGATGGGTACAATGTTTCAGGCAAGGCCCCTGGTGATCCCAGAACAGTAGAAATTTGACAAAAACAGCTAAACACACATTTTAAGTGAAGGTGACTTACTGTGACTGTATCAGCGAGGTAGCCATGTTAGTCTGGATCTGTAAAAGCAGCAAAGAGTCCTGAGGCACCTTATAGACTAACAGACGTATCGGAGCATGAGCTTTCGTGGGTGAATACCCACTTTGTCGGTTGCATCCAACAAAGTGGGTATTCACCCATGAAAGCTCATGCTCCGATACGTCTGTTAGTCTATAAGGTGCCACAGGACTCTTTGCCGCTTTTACTGTGACTTGAGGTTCTTTGAGATGTGTGGCCCCTGTCTGTAATTCCACAGGTCAGTACGCATGTACATCATGCACTTGAGTCTGGGGATTTTAACAAGCAGTGTCTGTTGGCCTGCATGTGCGCAGTAAATCTCCTTGTGCTTCTGAGTGAGGGTATAAGAAGCAGTGCGGGTCGACACCCTCTCAGTTCCTCTTCTAAATGCGAATCTAATCAGATCCACAGCAGAGGGGATGGAGGGCAGGTAGCAGAATACAGACAGGGTCCATACATCTCAAAGAACCTCCAGTTACAGTAAGTAACCTCCACTACTTCTTTAACTGCTGGCCCGTATGTGTATTCTACACGTGGTGATTGACAAACAGTTATCAGATCGGAGGAGGGGGCGAGGAAGCCAGCAACAAAGATGCATGCAGTACTGCAAATCTAAACATGCTTATGGAGCTCCAGGTGGTTGCTCTGCATATGTTCTGAATCAGGACCTCTTATAGGGATGCTACTGTGGCAGCCTGCACTCTCATGGAGTGGGTCATTATACTGCCAGGAGACAGAATCCAGTCTGTAGCTTTTGATAATGCAGCCAGAAACCCACTTAGAAATCCCATGCGAGGATACAGCCTGAACACGGGAGCTCTGTCGTCGTGACAGCGTCTTGGAAACTTTCTGATGGGCTTGGTTCTCTGCAGGTAAAGACCAATGCACGACTGATGTCGAGGGAGTGAAATCTCTTCTCTTCAGGAGAAGCATGGGGTTTCAGAAGAAGGACAAGGGGATACACTGGTTGAGGTGGAATTCAGGGTGAAGGAATACTTTGTCCTCGTAAAATATTCTAAATGGGAGGGGGGAGATCACCATGAAGGCTCCCAGTTTGCTGACCTTCCTGGCTGAAGTGATGCCCACTAGAAATGCCCCCTTCATGGACAGGTGGGACACTGAACGTGACATTAAGGATTCAAACCGAGGTCTAGTGAGCTTTGACAACACAAAAGGTTCAGACCCCATAGTGGTGTGGGTTTAGTGACTGGCAGAAAGGCCTGGATGAGGCTTAGAAACTGAGGGCTCCACTTCTAAGCACATTCTTGTAGGGGTGCTGCTCGTTTGGTGAGACCGATGTTCCAGAGGGTTCTCCCTGGGCTGGATCCAAGGGGGATTCATAGCCTTCTCCAGTAAGCATTTTCTAAGGTGAAGCTCATGATCTTCACAGAAACAGACAACAAATGCTGCACTTTACTGTCTGGGCAGGAGGTGGCGTTTCAGCGGAGGCAGTGTTGGTGTGTTGCTGAGGGAGAAGGATCTAGGGCAGGAGATGCAGTTTTTGAAGCTCAGGAGTCTGGCATAGTCCTTTATTGTGGGGAGGGAGCCCCCAGTTTGGGTAAACAATCTATACTAACTACACTAAAATTAACAAAGAATAACTAATTACAATCTTATTTACAGGTTTTCTGAAAGGCTGAAGCAAGAGGGGACATTGGATTCTGACTCAGACCATGTGGCATTAGAAGGAACTGAGAGAGCATCGACCCGCACTGCTCGGGAGCACAAGGAGATCTACTGTGCAAGTGCAGGCCAACGGACACCGCTCATTCCAATCTCTAGACTCAGGCACGTGATGCGCATTGGAACCCAGGTGTGGAATACACACAGGCACCAACACTCGAAAAAGAACTAACAAGTCTAAAATTTTCCTAACTGCACCATTTACGGACTGTTTTATCCTAAATTACAAAACAGAAGAACGAAGGGGAACGCAGGCGTGACTGGGTTGGCGTGCTGGTAGAGGGGAATGCAGGGGTGACTAGAAGGGCTGGAATGTTTACGCACAAACTCTGGAACATTGGGAATTTTACAACTATCCCTTGGCTCCCAACTACTGTGACTTATATGGTAGGGCTCTCTGGAGGCGGAATCAGGAAGGATAAAGCCAAATCTATTTGCCCAAAATAAACCAGACAAAAGAACGCACTAACGGCAGAAAAACTAAAATTAACAGAGTCTTTTCCAAAAATATTTTTGTTCTGTCTAGGATAAAATGCTATTAAAATGCAGAGCGGAAAGATGCATAACATCAGCAGAAGCATAATCCTGGGGACTGACCTCTAACACAATCTGCTGCAAGAGGGGGAGAGTGTGACATTGACTTAGCAAAACTAAGGGAACTAAAAAATAAAAATAAAATGAAAACTCTTACCACCATAAAAGAGGACTTTGTGAATGCGAAATACAGGTGAGGCTTGTGACAGAGGAGAGACAAAAGTGAACCACAGAAACAAACATGATCCGATGAAACCAAAAACCCCTTGCCCCTTAGCGCTATCTCAATCATGGCCAGCTGCTCTCCCCTTCCAGAGACTGGCTACAGGTTTTGGTCACCTCTACCCATTTTGATAAAGGGAAGGATTTCAGAAGTTACTGATGATGATAGGAGATAGCCCACAGCACAGAATATACCTGCAGGATGACTGTGATGTCCTTTTTCAAACAGAATTGTGCCTTGTACCTCTTATTTACAGTAACCTGTGTTCCAGCCAATTAGCATATACCCTTTGCTTCTTCTGAAACATGTTAAGTAGGAAGAACGTAGGAGTTGGAGATCTTAGTGGATTTATGTGCTGTAGCCTACCGGACATGAAAGAGCTTAGCAGCAGGACTAATGGAAAGGTGTACAGATATTTTCTGTCAACTGCCGTGTTTCATCCTCAGCAAACCACAAGAACAGAGGAGTGTTCTACAACTGTCTCTTATTTCCCCTGCAGATATCACACTGTAGATGTTACAGCTGGAAACGAGCTATTCGGGTCATCCAGTCCACCAGGAGGGCTCACGTGGGATTCGCTTCTTTGCAGCATGTTCTCTGGTGCTTTGTCCAGTTCCATTCTTGACACAGTCTAGTACATCTCACCATCTGTTTTTTTCTTGATATATAACCTACACTTTTAGTTAATTTCATTCCATTATCTCAAAAGATAAAAATCTTAGAGACCCTGAATCATATCCTCCTCTCTCTGATGTTTCCACTACTCAAATGCTTGCGCACAGTTATTGAATCTCTTCCCCCTTAGCAGTAGTTTGACCACATTAAACATATTTAATTCTTTCAGATCTGTCAGCCCCTTCATCCTCTGTTCTTATCCAAGTTCCCTCCAACTTACCAACATCTTTCTAGTACTGAGGTGGCCCAGAATTGAACAAGCACCATACTTCATGGCTGGCACCTTCTCTATTACTGTCACGTTCAATTGCCTTACTGGTAAAAAGCAGAGCTGCATTCCCCTTTGCTTGGAGTCTCTAGTCTCTGGATCATGAAGCTGCCTTCTATGTAACTGAGGAACCTCTAATGATCCATCTTTAGCTGTAATTGTTTGCCACAGGTCAGCTGTTAAGGAGGTTAATCGTGCAACCAGCCAACTCTCATCACTCAGAACTGCCACCTTGTATTGCACTCACCAACATGAAACCAAATCATGTTGTTTTCCAGTCAAGTCAGCATCTCCCGCAGTCTGTGGAACAGCCATGGAAAGAATGCTGCTAAGAGGTTTGTCAGCGATACTTCTCCCAGGTCAGTAAAATAGGAAGTGCCTAGCTTGCTGTGGGTTTCCTGAAAAGACAGATACTCACCTTTGTAACTTTTGTTCTTTGAGATGTGTTGCTCATATCCATTCCAATTAGGTGTGCGCGCACCGCGTGCACATTTGTCGGAAAATTTTTACCCTAGCAATACTCAGTAGGTCGGCTGGGTCGCCTCCTAGAGTGGCATCGCCATGGCGCCGGATATATACCCCTGCCGACCCAATGGCCCTTCAGTTCCTTCTTGCCAGCTACTCCGACAGAGGGGAAGGAGGGTGGGTTTGGAATGGATATGAGCAACACATCTCGAAGAACAACAGTTACAAAGGTGAGCAACCATCTTTTCTTCTTCAAATGCTTGCTCATATCGATTCCAATTAGGTGACTCCCAAGCTTTACCTAGGCAATGGGGTCGGAGTGAGATGTCGCAGAATGCAGAACTGCTGATCCAAATGCCGTGTCATCTCTGGACTGTTGAACCAATGCGTAATGTGACGCAAAGGTGTGGACTGAGGACCAGGTAGCTGCACGACATATTTCCTGGATGGGTACATGAGCCAGGAAAGCGGCAGATGAAGCCTGAGCCCTGGTAGAATGGGCGGTAAGGTGGCTCATCAGAACATGAGCCAAGTCATAGCAGGTGCGGATGCATGATGTCACCCAAGATGAAATCCTTTGGGAGGAGACAGGTAGGCCCTTCATCCGGTCTGCCAGTGCGATGAAGAGTTGGGGTGTTTTACGAAAGGGCTTTGTTCGCTCGATATAAAATGTGAGCGCCCTACGGACGTCTAGGAAGTGCAGTTGTTGCTCCCAGAGTGATGCGTGTGGCTTCGGGAAGAAGACTGGAAAGAAGATATCCTGGTTGATATGAAAGGCCGATACCACTTTAGGGAGGAAGGCCGGATGTGGTCGCAACTGTACCTTGTCCTTATGAAACACTGTATACGAGGGGTCCACCGTGAGAGCCCGAAGCTTGGAAACTCGTCTTGCCGATGTAACGGCTATGAGGAAGGTTGTCTTCCAGACAGGTATATCAGCAAGCAGGTTGCTAACAGCTCGAAGGGAGCAGTCATAAGTTTGGCTAGAACTAGGTTGAGGTCCCAAATTGGGCCAGAGCGGCGTACTTGTGGGTATAATCGCTCCAAGCCCTTGAGGAACCTTGAAACCATGAGGTGAGAGAAGACCGAGCGGCCGCTCTCCCCTGAGTGGAAGGTAGAGATGGCCACCAAGTGCACCTTCAATGAAGATACTGCTAGGTCATGCTGTTTGAGAGACCAGAGGTAGTCCAAGATGGTAGGGACCGGAACCTCGGTGGGAATAACATTACGTTGGTCTCACCAGCAGGAGAAGCGCTTCCACTTGGCCAGATATGTTAACCTAGTGGAAAGTTTCCTACCACCCAGGAGCACTTGTTGGACCGAGGCAGAGCAGTGTAACTCGGACTGGCTTAACCACGCAGTAACCATGCTGTGAGGTGAAGAGACTGCAGGTCTGGGTGGTGAAGTCTGCCGTGGTCCTGAGTTATCAGTTCCGGACAAAGAGGTAGAGGGATTGGGTTGGCTATCGACAGGTCAAGCAACATGGTGTACCAGTGTTGCCTCAGCCAGGCTGGAGCGAACATGATGAGGTAGGCTCTGTCTCTGCGGAGCTTAAGCAGGACCCTGTGAACCAGCGGGAATGGTGGGAAGGCGTAAAGCAGATGGCTCGTCCACAGTACCAGAAATGCGTCTGAGATCGATCCCTGGGAGAGACCTTGGAAGGAGCAGAATGTCTGGCATTTCCTGTTCTTGCGAGAGGAGAAGAGGTCTATGCGGGGAAAGCCCCACTTCTGGAAAACAGAATGGATAACTTCAGGACAAATTGACCACTCGTGAGACAGGAAGGATCTACTGAGTTGATCCGCCAGAGTGTTCCGAACCCCTGGGAGAAAAGACGCTACCAGGTCTATCGAGTGGGCTATGAAGTCCCAGAGCTGAATAGCTTCCTGGCAAAGGAGGGAGGAGCGTGCTCTTCCCTGCTTGTTTATGTAAAACATGGCTGTTGTGTTGTCTGTGAACACAGACACAACGGCCTTGTAACTGCCCTTGAAACACCTGGCATGCAAGGCGGACTGCTCTCAGCTCCCGCATATTGATGTGCAAGGCCAGTTCCTGAGCTGTCCAAAGGCCTTGAGTGCGGAGATGTTCAAGGTGGGCACCCTAGCCGAGAGATGACGCGTCCGTTGTCAGGGTCATTGAAGGCTGACGCGCATGGAATGGCATCCCTGCACAGACCAGAGAGGGCATCAACCACCAGTCCAAGGAGCTTAGGATGACCGAGGGGATCGTAAGGATCATGTCTATACTGTCTCTGCCCGGGCGGTATACCGAGGAGAGCCAAGTTTGAGGGGGACGGAGACGTAGTCTGGAGTGTTTGGTCACCAACTTGCAGGCAGCCATGTGACCCAGGAGGCCGAGACAAGTGCGAGTCAAAGTTGTCGGGAAGATTTGTAGGCCTTGTATAATTGATACCATTGCCTGAAATCGAGGCTGTGGTAAGCAGGCCCTGGCGAGACTGGAGTCCAGAATGGCCCCAATGAATTCTATTCTTTGTGTGGGAACTAGAGTGGATTTCTCTATGCTGATCATCAGGTCTAGTCGCTCGAATAGGTCCTTGATGATGCTCACATGACGGGAAACTTGGGTCTCAGAGGCCCCTCGAATAAGCCAATCGTCGAGATACGGGAAGACGTGTATCCGACGACAATGGAGGGAGGCGGCGACTACAGCTATGCATTTTGTGAATACCCGTGGGGCTGGAGAGAGGCCAAACGGAAGGACCGTAAATTGGAAATGTTGACGGTTGACCACAAACCGGAGGTACCGTCTGTGCGGAGGGTAAATGGCAATGTGAAAATACGAGTCCTTCATATCGAGGGCGGCATACCAGTCTCCGGGATCCAAGGATGGGATGATGGTCCCCCAGGGATACCATGAGGAACTTCAACTTTATCATGAACTTGTTGAGTCCTCGCAGGTCTAGGATAAGTCTGAGACCTCCCTTTGACTTGGGGATTAGGAAATAATGGGAGTAAAACCCCTTGCCCTTTTCGTCCTTTGGTACCTCCTCTATCGCTCCCATGGTGAGGAGCGTCCGCACCTCTTGCAAGAGGAATTGCTCGTGAGAGGGGTCCCTGAAGAGGGACGAGGATGGGGGGGTGGGAGGGAGGGGGCGAAATAAACTGGAAGTGATATCCGAATTCTACCGTGCGTAGGACCCAACGATTTGAAGTTAGTTTGGTCCACGCAGGGAGGAAAAGGGACAGGCGGTTGTAAAAAGGAGGGAAAGGATCCTGGGAAACTGGTACGCCGTCCTCGGGCATGCCTTCAAAAGTTTGGTTTAGGTCCCGCAGGTGGTTTGGAGGGACCCTGATTCTGACTCCCCTGGGGTCCCATCTGTCATCTGCGATTGCCTCGGCCATGCCTTCTGCCGAAGTCCTGTCATGGCCTAGGCAGGGGGTAAGGGCGGTGAGGCTGAGGACAGAAGGATCTGCGCTGAGTCACCGGTGTGTGCATCCCGAGTGAGCACATGATCACCCTGTTGTCCTTCAGGCTTTGCAGCCTAGGGTCAGTCTTTTCAGAAGATAGGCCTCGGCCATCGAAGGGCAAGTCCTGTACGGTGTGCTGCAGTTCAGGTGGAAGGCCTGACACCTGAAGCCATGATATTCGCCTCATGGCAATTCCTGAAGCCAGAGTTCTGGCTGCGGAGTCTGCTGCGTCCAGCGAGGCCTGGAGAGAAGTTCTCACCACCTTCTTCCCTTCCCCCAAAAGGGTAGCAAACTCTTGACGGGAGTCTTGGGGAACTAACTCTGTGAATTTTCCAACCGCCGCCCAGGTGTTATAGTTGTACCAGCTAAGCAGGGCTTGCTGGTTTGCCACCCTGAGTTGGAGGTCCCCAGCAGAGTATACCTTGCAGCCCAATAAGTTCATGCGCCTAGCCTTTGATTTTGGAGCCAGAGCTTGCTAGCCATGGAGCTCCCTTTTGTTGACTGATTGCACGACAAGGGAGCAAGGTGCACGCGCAGGTAGTCGTACCCCTTAGAGTGTACCATGTACTTCCGCTCAACTCCCTTGGCCGTGGGCGGAATAGAGGCTGGACACTGCCAGATGGTATTGGCATTTGCCTGGATCGTGCGAATGAATGGCAAGGCCACTCTTGTGGGGGTGTCAGATGACAAAATATCCACCACAGGGTCCTCTATGTCCAGGACCACCTCCACCTGAAGATTCATGTTCAGGGCTATGCGTCTCAGAAGGTCCTGATGTGCCCTCAGGTCAATTGGAGGAGGGCCCGAGGAGGATGTCCCCGCCACCGCTTCATCTGGAGAAGAGGAAGAGGAAAGGCCAGGGACCTGCGTGGGCTCCTGTTCTTGGGCGACGTCAGGCTCAGGTGGAACCTGAGGGTCTGTTGAGTGCATGGGAGCTTCTTCCGTACCCGCAGGAGGCGGGCGGCTGACCGTCACCTCCAGCACCCGGTGTTCCGATGATACGGAGCATGATGGCACTGGAGGCGCACCTTGGGCTTAGTGATATACCCAAGGTGTCCAGAATGACCACTGATGAGGTCCTTGTTCTTGGGCCTGGGTCTCCTGGAAGACTCGGCTGGGCACATCTGAGTCACAGTCCTGTGCATAGGAAGCACTGTCTGCGTGAGATGACACAGATGTGTGTCTAGACGGCCATGGAGGAGCTGAAAAGCCCTGGGAAGGGTCTCCGTCTCTAGACGATCTCTCTCTGTGCGGTACTGGAGAGCGGTACCAGGTGCCATAGCAGTACTGTGAACGAGACCGGGACCTGTGACCGGAGTGGTGCCGGGAGGTCGACCGGGATCTCGAAGCTCGACATCTAGAGCGGCTGTGAGAGGTGCGGTGCCGGGAACGGTGCCGGGAGCTAGATCGGTGCCGAGAGTACTGGGCCGACGAACGGGACGCTGAACGGTGCCACGAGTGCAACTGGTACCGAGATGGAGAACGGTGCCGGGACTGCGAGTGGTGTCGGGACCAGGATCAGCGACGGGACCAAGAGCGCCGGTGGGACTGCGATCGTGATCAGTGCCAACAGAGGATGGTCTCAGCAGGGCAGGCTTGCTGATCGATTGTATAACCCACACCAGTGGTGCTGGGGGTTGAGGGGGCGCAGACTCCATCAGCGCGATCAGCTCCCTCGCTATGGAAAAGGTCTCTGGTGTGGAGGGAATAGTGAGCTCAACCACAGCGTGCGCCGGGGAGCTTTCAGGCACCGGATTCGATGGCCCTTGCGGGACCGGAATTGACAGTGCCGAAGCTGCCAGTGCTGCGGCAGGTGTCGGTGCCGGGTGGTCCGACTTAGGCGGGTGCTCCGACTGTGGTGCAGGCGGCACGGAAGCAGCAGGATTCTTATGTTTCTTAACCCGTGGGGAGAGGGAACGGTGCCGAGCAGACATCTGTGCCAGCGATGGTCGGTGCTGAGGGGCCTTAGCGGTACCAGCTCGATCCAGTGCTGAAGAGACACTTCTGCCTGACGCGGACTGTCCGGCGCTCGGTGCCGAGGGCGGAGGAGTAAGAGCTGCCTCTATCAGGAGCTGTTTCAGACGAAAGTCCTGCTCCTTCTTCATCCTGGGCTTGAAGGCCTTACAGATCCGGCACTTATCCGAGAGATGGGATTCCCTGAGGCATTTAAGACAGGAGTCGTGGGAATCTCACATTGGCATCGGCTTGTGGCAGGTCGAGCACAGTTTGAAGCCCTGTGAACCGGGCATGGGCCCCGGTACCGGGTGCGGGGAAGGGGCTAATCTCTGAACCCCTCTCAACTATAAACACTAACTATATTATAGAACGAGTAAAACTAACTACAACTATATACACAAGGATTAGTAAGAGAACTATGAATAGCTAGGGAGGTGGAGATCAGCTAAGCCGCGCTTCACTGTTCCAACGACCGACACAGGCGGTAAGAAGGAACTGAAGGGCCGTTGGGTCGCCAGGGGTATATATCTGGCGCCATGGTGGCACCACTCTAGGGGGTGACCGAACCAACCCACCGAGTGTTGCTAGAGTAAAAATCTTCCGATGAACGTGCACGCGGCACGCGCACACCTAACTGGAATCGATATGAGCAAGCACTCGAAGAAGAATTCTGGATTCCTTTATGTCAGTATGACATACACACTATGCTACCATTTACTTGCACACCATGTGTTTCTGGAAGGCTGTACAGACACACCTAGAAGAGAAAACTTCCTGAGAAGATTGTGCTGAGAGCTATCGTCTTTTCAAACCCCAGAGCACTTACACTACCAGCAAATTTACTTCTTGACTGACCATCATTTCACCCTTGAGTTTGCTGTCCACATGAACTATTGTTTCTCAACAATGCTCTGGACAATGAGAGACATCTGTCATTTCACCTTTGTCAGGTTAGCTTTTTTGTTCATTTGTGCTGTTTTGAGGGCATACTGAGTTCATAGTGTCTCTCTACAAATGAAAGAGCTCATGTCCCCTTCCTAAAGGTCCACTAGTCACCATGACTGACAAGTCTTATGGGCTTGAAATCCCAAGGACTATACTCAGCCTGGTATTTCCTAGATCTTAAGTCACTAGAAACGGGTATGTGCTCTTTAGAATAATTCAGATTGTATGGTGGAAAGCAGAAGAAAAAAAATGCTAATGGCATTTAAATAAGCCTGGAATTGCTAAAGCTGTGCATCTACTATAGGCATTCTATTTCCTCCTACCAAAAGATCCTGTTCACTAACAGTGTAAAGACCTCCTGGATACATTCCTTTTACACTCGATATTTACCACTTTCATTTTCCCCACATTCTGTTCTGTGTGCACAAGATTTTCTCTTTTCATTTCAAAGTGAATTCACTCTTTACTCATCCTGAGTAGGTTCCCTCCCCTAAACAACGAGTGAAGATCGTAAGAAAAGGATAATTCTCATCCCACATCCATGTCCACATTACATTAAATTATAATGTGTCACAGTTCTTTGTAAATCTCTCCACAGATCTACCTTCGTGTGCCTCATAGCACCCTTCAGCAGCGTACACGTGATTTTTATTGCAGCCTGGGGTGTGGAAGGAAGGTCACAGATTCAGCTCCTCAGACTCACCGGTAAAGCCGCCTGCCAACGGTATTACTTACCTAGATTTTACTGGACTCATCATTTCAGCTCACATTCTCAGACACGGGGCTCTGATGCCCATCCTGTGTCCACGTTAGTTTTTAATTTGCTATTTTAGAATCCCCATTACTCAGGCATCTAGGCACTGCAGCTTCTTAAAAATCAACCTAATTAATGCATTCTATTTTAATTATTTCCCCTTAAACTTGCCTATCTCCTTACACTTCAAGGGCTTAACTGCAGCAACCTTTCACCAGAGCATCCCTTACTCTCCTTTGTGTCCTACAACATATTTCTATGCCTTACCCTATGAGTCAAGGAATGATGCTCTAGTAGCCCAGGATTTGGAAGATCTGCTCTGCTATGGGCTGCATGTGACACCTTGGACAAGCCACTTTATGTCCCTGTGCCTCAGTTCTCCATCCATAAAGAAGACATAAAAAGAATGTCCCTGAGGATAACTATGTCAAAGGCTGTACAGCACTTCGATTCTACCGCAATGGGGGCCACATAACGTACCTATGATAGACAGATATTCAGGCCAAACCCTGGCTCTGGTTCACTGACAAAGGAAAATGAATGCCACAGGTGAGACTCCAAGAAGGAATGCTCTGCTGTTGCTTTGAGAAAGCTTCATTGTAGGAAGCAGCAGCAGGAACATCCCTTGATTATCAAGATGGTAGGTGGGACAGAGACACTTCCAAGTAGTCACGTCCCGAACTATTTCTCCACTGAAACCATTACTTGGCATTACAGCTGGCAGCAAAGGTAAAGCCAGTGCTGAGCAAAGGGGATCCAGGGTCATCATGGCACCCTGTATCACTTAGGACACAGGAGGTAGCAGCACTGCCAGGAGCTGGAGCTTCTAGGTGCTCTTAGAAAGCAGCAGAAAGTAAAGTTCTTCCTCAGTGGATCTCATCTATTTTAGCTGCTTCATGGGCCCTGACTGGGGGATTCCACCTAGAATTATTTGGCATCGCTACCAACCAACATTTTAAGTTAGTTGGCAAAAAAAAAGTCTCTTGAACGGCTGTCTCCAGCTCCCACAGCATCAGTTAATTTGCTGAACCCTCGTGGTAGATCAGGTTCAGATAGCGTAAGAGTTTAATGTGCTGAAGCTCTGTAAACTGTATCAAGGATGCTTTTGGTAGGGGAGGAAAATCTCTTTATCTGCTCACAACTATACACACTGCTGAAGGGCAGGAACTTACCACTTGGTGAGCTGAGTGAGCTCATTTTGTCCAGAACTTAGGAACAGACGCAAGGAAAAACATCATGACAACAGTTAGGAGCATGTATTGTACTTTGGAAGGAGACACACACAAATCTGTCTTCCACAGAATACATAGATGGGCCCTCCTGCTCCTGCTCTATCTGTGAATGTGCACTGTCCTAGGACAGACTGATTACATCAAGAGGACTGAATGACGATAACAGCAGATACTGACAATGCTCGGGAGTTCAAAGTCCAGTGATTGAGACTGATAAAATCTGCTCGTCACTCTTCACACAAGTTCATTTTTAATTTAAATTTGCATTTTTCACTGAAAACTATGAGCTAATTTGAACATTTGAGTTTAAAATAAAGGCAACAAGAACTATAATAACTGAATTTAGTTTAAAGCCAGTTTCGATTACAATTGTTGTAGGCTTGTAGAAGGCAAATTAAAGAGCATTCGGAGTAACACTTACTTAGAAAACTAGAATCTCCACAAGGCAGGATCTTTCAAAGCCACATTCAGAAGAAGGGTAATGCATGTTACAAGTTTTCAGGCCTACTGCACCATATGCATGGACAAGTACAATTATACAGAACTACCCTTTGTTGTTTGTCAGCCTTCCTTTAGCACCTCACTATAAAATCCTTCTCAGCCCACTAACTTCTCCAGTACCAACCACATGCCACGCTGAAAACCACCCTATACAAGGGGTGCTCTGCATGTGTGTACCCCTTACAGTTATTTTTTCTGCATCAGTGCGCTAGGCGGTGTACAAGACACATCTGCAAACCAGTTCTCACCTGGAGAAACTTACAGCTGAGAAGATATTGAGACAGGTTCCAGGATGCATTGTGGTAACTGGACCAGCAAATTTACTCTAATAGTCAAATCATCAAAAGTATACAACAGTTCATAATATGTCACAATAACCGGTAATAGCAAATACTGATGGAAAACGGTACAGGGAGGGAGACAAAATGAAGTCTGAACAACCGGGACTAGTGATATGGTTCAATGAGTATGTTAAAATCGTGCTTCATGAAAACAGAAGACGTGGAACCGGAAATCAACAAACCAGAACTGTATGTCAGCTACAAGGTCTAATTCGTGAACAAAATGATGAGGGGATGGGCCATTTCACACACCATTTCCTTTGTGGGTCTTTAAAAAAAGAGACTTGGGGGTGAGGCAGAGGAAGAACAGACAGAGGCTACAGGTGCAAGCTTCATTATCACGGCTGCCACTCCCACTGCTTCCTATGACTCCAGGCCTTTATCACCCTCATCCTGACTTGACCCAAGCTAATGACAGAGGGACCCAGACAACATCACCACCCCTACCACCACCAGCAGAATCCCAACCACCATCAGCAGGAAACAGGATTGAACTTTAGCAGCAGCAGCTCCAGCCCGTCTTAACTAACTTCTCTTTTCCCCAAAGAGAGAGTTATCACCATCTTTGATATCATCTAGAGAGTGTCATGCAAAGGTTTTTCCTTCTAAAACTCCCCCAGCTAAAGGGGAAGGGAGCAAGGGATGCTGTGAAAATGGAAGCCTTACTTCATACTATACTTTTTAAGAGTAGGTTGGACAAACACCTGTCAAGAATGGTTTAGATAATACTTAGTCCTGCCACAAGCACAGGGGACTGGACTAGAGACCTCACGAGGTCCATTCCAGTTCTATGATTCTACACATTTCAAATGATTTAACTGTTTTTCCTTCTTTTCTTTATCTTTAATAAAAAGCTAAGAGAATGTTTAATGGTGCGTCTGCCATGACACTCAGCAGGCTGAGGTCTCTGTATGCCAAGCCCCAGACCTTGCTTAACACTGTTTAATGTTGGACAGTGACTGGGTTATTTTAACACTTTCAGTTCTTTCTTCCATCTAAGTTAAAACAACAGATGCACCCGCAAAACCCAGAGGGTGTGCGAGCCTAGGCTGTTTAATAATAATATTATTTCATCCTCTTCTCTTCCAATGTATTATTGTGGTTGAGGAGGTATTACTTCATTCATATTGCAGGCCTTGCAGAAGAAGTGGGCTTGTAGGTAGGATTTGTACCAGAAGCAACTGGGAGGGCATTCCACCTGCGAGACAGCATGGAAGATGCATCAAGAGGGAGTGGGCAACTGGCAGAGTGAAAGGACTGAAGAGGGACAAAGTATTTAGAGAAAAAACAGGAGGCAGAGTTATGCATGGCACTGACAATCCAATGGAGAGATTCAGTCAGATCAACAGGCAGAATAATTTAATAATAAATACAATTTTTAGCAGCTTCACTTTGGATGTCCTGAAGAGGAATGATTATGGGAGGGCAGAGAGGAGGGGGAGGTTCCAGCAGTTGAAGTGGGAGGTGACCAGTGGGGGGAGAGGAGAGAAACGTAAGCCATCAGGATGGAATGGAAGGACCAGAATTTCAAAATCTTGTGGAGAAAAAAAGTGGTAGGAGTTGTTGGGAACCTGGCTCTACCCTTAGCATCTCTGAAAGCTTCCAATCTACGATGATCAGTGACTTAGGTGAGAAATATAGACCAGCGACATGTTACAGATATATCAGATATGCATTTGATTTACAAATTAAAACATTTTAAATTTTATCCTGACTAGCTAAACGTCAGCTGTCTCTGTCTGCTCCCGAATCCAGTCGTCATTAATCAGCTGATTTATCCACCCATTTTAAGGGCAGGAGGGACGACTGTGACCATCAGGTCTGACTTTCTGCATCATCTCACCCAGCAGTCTTTGCATCCAGCCCATAATTTGTGGTTGAGCTAGAGCACTTCTTCTACAGGCATCGAAGCAATGGTGAGTCTTGAGGAGGGATTTGATGGGGAAGAGAATAGTCGTCATACAGATCAATTCCGGGAAGACCATGCGGGAGGCGACGTCGGTGGTGTTGGAACAACAAATACAGGATACATGGATTATCAGATGCAGATCGCATAGGCACATTCTGTTCTATAACAGCAGCCCTTGATTAAAGACACTAAAGACCTGGCCCTGTAAGATGCTGACCAAACTTAACTCCCAATGCAGGCACATAAGGCAATGGAAGTTGAACGCACTCTGTATCTGGCAAAATTGGGCTCAAAGATTATAGAAGGTAAATTCAGACTCTATTAACACTTTAAGAATAAAAGGAGTGCTGGAAGTAACAGGACTCTGCTCTGGGAGTCACTTGGCCTCTGTGTGCATAACACCATTTCTGGAGATGCTAAAACTCCTAAGGATGAGTCTGCCTTGACTATTTGAAGATGGAGACCAGATTCCTAGGAGCCCACCAAAAGCCTCTTAGATGTTTCCGACACTGAGCTGCTGTCACAGTGAGAGTTTGAAAAGGACAACCTGCCTGCCTGCATTTGCATCACTTAACTCACAGGGGAAAGAGACTTGTGCTGGAGTTCTCGGAGATGGAATGGCAGAACCTTCCTATTCCTGTATGTCCCAAGGATTCATACCAAGAGTAGATTTCACCACCAGCCTGCTGGAGTCAAGGTGGACCACGGCATGCTGGGATCAGCACGCACTACAAGCTGTGGCTCCATCATATTCCAGGTGAGGATGGCAGAAGTTGGTTCAATTTTATATACAAGGTGTAGCTCTTCTCAGGCTCCTGGGTGAAGTCTGGGAATCTTGGACTGTGAGTTACCACAGAGGAGGTAGTGTTCACTGAAAGAATGCAGCACAAGCAGGGATTTCCCGGATGTGGGAAACCTCTCAAGAACTTCTGCTGCTTATTGAAGAACCTGACCCTATACTAGGACACCACCACAGTGCAGGTTTCATTTCTGTAGCTTCCACTGCAAATATTTCAGATAATTAATACAAATTTAAAAACAATTAGTTTTCAAGTTCTACTCCAAGCAACTCTGTCCAGCAAGTTGTCAAGTGAGCAGCCAAAGGCAGAGGAAATAGGACAATCCTGCAACAGAGCCTACAACTTGCATGGGAAAGCTAACTGTCAGTTTCTATTTATTTTTTTTGATTGCAGTTTGGAGGTTTTGATGACTAAAGCTTCCTAGGGATTAAAATGCTGTGTGGTCAAGTTTTCCACTTCCTACTGGCATGTAAACAGCATTTCTGATGTGCCCTGGAAAATTACTTGAGACAGTTATACAAAACAATCACCATGTCAGACTTTTCCTTAAATACTATTCACATGGTATCGACTAGGAACAAAACGTTAGCAATCACAGGGCAAGAGCTTACAGCTTATGCTTCCCTACCTTCCATGGCATATTTCATATCCTGGGCAAAAAGGTTCCACATGACTTCAGCACTGACCTTCCCAACAGTGAGCTCCTGAGGAAACCTGAATGGGGGGAAAACCAGAGATAAGGCTTTAATAGCTTAAGAATAAGGGGCATTTTCATTCAGCTCTGAGCTAAACTATCTACTGCAAGGTTCAACACAACAGAAATTTCCTTTCATCCTGTGAAGATAAGAGGCAGATATCTGGAAAGTACCAACTGAACTCTATGCTATAGATAAAACAGATTGAAAATATCCCTGCTACTGTAACTATGTTTTTAATCTAAAAGACTAGCTATTGCATGGCTGTTCTCTAAAAGTAGCTACATACTGTAATTCTGTAGTATTACATCAAAATGTTTGTCCCTCACATCTTTTTTCTTTTCCCCTTACAGAACTAGGTTCCTTTTCACTGTTGGGATTAGTGTGTCTCAGGTGCACATGCAATGTTAAGATCTAAAATCCCTAATGCGTAATCTGCCCCTTTGCCTGCCGGATACATGGTGGGTTGCTCGAGACATAGGAATGAAGAGCATCTGACATCTTACTGTTCAAGGAGCAGAAGTCGCTCCTTTTGCCATTAACAAAGCCATCCCCACCCACTGAACTCTCTCAGTTCAGCACAGAACATGGACATGCCTAAATCACAGCACAAAGTGTGCATGTTAGAAAAGTGCATCCCAGAAAACTGTACAAGAAAAAACAACTCTCACCCCATTTTCAGGTGTCTCACTGAGTTCAGGATTGTAATAACCAAGGTGAATGGGTTCGAACTCCATCAAAACTGAACCTTTTGAAACTCTTCCATCCCAATCAAAAATAATTATTTATATAGACAGACAAATAAGACAGAAAGACAGACAGACAGAATAAGTATTCGCTATAAATACACAAATCACAGAAAAGATAGAAGACACTTTCTCAAATAAAGCAGAACAGACAAAGAGTCTACTTCTAGCCTTAGCCATAAAGAACATGGAGGATTCTTACTGGTTCAGGACAGGAGTATACGAATTTTTATCCTCTTCTATAATGGAAACTATCAGAGTGATGAGTTTAGGCCAGAAATCCAAGTTCCTGATGCTGGGGCCTTGATCCTCAGGAGGAAGGTCCTGATTTTTGTTCTGGAAAGGAAGCCGTGAGAAACTCAATACTGAGTTTAAACAACTATGACTTCATATCAGGCCTGCGGGTTTCCTGTGAACTGCACATGCTGTATCCTCTGTCACGTTCTTCTGAAGGTTCCATAATTATGGCTCTGTCTTGGCAAGCGACCTGCTCTAACACCAAATATCACTATGCTGCTAAAAGGGAAGCCTGGCACGACTCTGGGATTCAAATGGCCACTTCTTTATTCTTCACTGCACTGGGACCAGGGACAGGCTTATGGAGCTCTCAGGATGTGCTTCCTGGCACAAACTAGTTCTAACCACTTCTGATTTGATCACTGATCTTTATTAATCTAGCCACAACGACAAGCAATACATCACTTCATGCCATCTTCATATCACCACACTCTGACATTATGGCAAATGGAACAATTTTGATCAATGTAGGTATAGCGCAGAGTTGTCCAACCACCACACATGATCCGCAAGGGGTAAACTAGATTCAGTAAAACAAGGTAGAACTCTGTGCCTGGAGAGTCACGTAATTTAAATCCTATTTATTCTGTTAGCTTACTACGCATTCTAATTAGCTGTTGCTGAATAAATAGGATATCAAATCTGCTCTTTAAATAGTCTGCTTTAATCATGGAATAAAACATCTGTGGCTTTTGAAAATGATCTCTAAAGAATTAGTGACAGTAAAACAATAATCTTCTTTCATTCACCACAATCAATGCTCATCAATTGACTACAGCTGATGTGCATTCAGAAGTTCACAGGCCACAAAATGTAGTCTATGCTGTTTATCTTCAGATATTGTTTACTACATTATCTCAAGCCACTCAGCCTTGATTTTTGCACATCTATCCCATTACTCACAGGATCTGTCTGGTACTCGCGACTATACAGTTCATGGCAATTGTTGAAGATGTATTCATAGGTTGAGTTGAGACAGGCCTTCACACAGTCCTTCACTACTTGGCTGGCTCGAGGTGGGCTCTGTAGTTCTTGAACCTGGCAGGAAGCAGAAATAAAGTTAAAGAGATACTGCTCATGTGTTATAAGAGGAAGAGGGCATTAACCCAGGACTTGAGAGAGACTGGTTCAATTCCCTGTGCTGCCCCAGGGACCTATGAACCTGAACAAGTCACTTAGTGTCGCCAAGCCTCAGTTCCTCAACTGCAAAACAGGGGTGCTGTGAGCATAAACAACATTCAAGATTGTGAGGCACTCAGATATTACAATCACAGGAGCCCGATATGGAGCTAAATTAGACAGCTGTACCTAGTAACACAGGTTAGAAGTGCAAGACACACAGTACTGCTATGTGAGGTTCAAGGGACTTCTTCATGAAATCAGGACACAAACATCAAAGTCTCTCCCACTGCAAGACGGTTCAGAGAGACTCCATCAGAGCTCATGACATTTGATCAGCCAAGAGTTCCTAGAATATCTCACGTTATTTTTTTAAAATCCACAATGGTGCTTTTTAATTCAGGAATTTACTTGACCTCTTTGCTAACAACTTTAAAATGTGGATTACAGCCATTAATAATAGTGTGCAGATGTGTACAGCTTTTTCTCTCTTGCAGCCCTCATTCTTCTCCTTTATAGTTATTATTCTACCTCACACTCACACCGGTGACAGGGATAGCTCAGTGGTTCGAGCATTGGCCAACGAAACCCAGGGGTTGTGAGTTCAATCCTTGAGAGGAGCCACTTGGGGATTTAGTTGGGGTTTGGTTCTGCTTTGAGCAGGGGGTTAGACTAGATGACCTCCTGAAGTCCCTTCCAACCCTAATAATCTATGATTCTAATGCACATCTATTCTAAAAGGCTTTGCATGCATCAGATCTGGGATAAGACCATATCCTGGAACAAATTTGGTTTTACATTTGTTCCAGCCTTTTTTTTTTTTTTTTTTAAATAATTTCTAACCATTCTAAGTAGAAAGCAGAGTTTGGGAACAACTTTAACATTTTACATAAATATTGTATGGATTATGGGGACTTTCAAAATGCAGCACACACTAGAAGAAGACATTTAGTTAGTTTATCTGGTGCTTTTTCATAACAGATAAAAACTATTCCTTGCCTGAAGAACTTACAGTCAGACTCGATAAAGGACATTTTGAAATACCATGAGTGAAAACTCATTTTGTTAAAAAAATAAGGTAAAGATAGCTAAGTGACAGCGTTCTCATCCATCACATCGTCTACAGAAACCAATCATTTAAAAACAAGGCAATGAATAATTAAAGATATCAAATCTCACACTGGCCTCATAAAAAACAAATAAGCACAAAAAAGACATATTTCATTATTGCACAACAACCTTAACTATGAGCCATGGCTCTTTATTAATCAATTATTTGGGTTATCTTAATTTCAGTATGCATTTCCTTTTGAGAGATACAGTTAAATGAAAAATATTCTTGCTTAATATATTTATCAGACCATAGAAGTTTTTGTACAGACTTAATTGTTGTTCATTGATAAGGCTGGAAACAGTTTCACTGGAGAAGTTTATAACAGTCAATAAATGGTAAAACTACATATCCTGTCTGGGTACAGACAAGTTGTTTCTTTGTCAGAAGGATGTTGTGATTACTGATGAGGAATTGTATTTGTTTTGCATCAGAGTTAAGAGTATTAAGTTGTGACACACTGATAAGAACGTTTACATTTATTATGTGGGCAGCATAAGATTGCTGTTGTCTGTGACTAGTCATTTCCATGCTGAAAAGTGTTTGGCTTTTGAGAATGATGGGTTAGTTCTTCGTTGCCGTAAGCAGGCTCTTCTCTGAATAGTATAAGACAATGACACTCACACACTGGAATATTATCACTGTGATGGATCCTTACCTTCATTCTGAAAAACGTGATGCTGGTGAGCAAGTCCACGGTGGATTTCAAGTCCTGTAACCGCTCAGGGCTGCTGGCTGGGAAATTGTTCTGTTGGCATAAAAGTGAAACCACACCTGAAAGAGCAATCAGACGTCCATACAAACTCACCAGCCCATTCAAAATAAACATGTTAAAAACCCTTGGAAATGTATACAGCTCAGGAGCTTCTAGCACTCAAAACAATGCTCAGAAAATAAAAGTCTTCACATTGAACAAGGTAAGACCTTTTCACTATAAGTGTTCATCTGTTTAATTAAAAAGTTCTTCATGTGAATTTAGTGTTCATGAACAGTGGCAGACTGATAGTCATAAGAATGGCCACACTGAGTCAGACCAATGGTCCATCCAGCTCAGTATACTGACTTCTGACAGTGGCTGGTGCCAGATGCTTCACAGGGAATGAACAAAGCAGGGCAGTTATCGAGTGATCCATCTCCTGTCATCCAGTCACAGCTTCTGGAAGTTAGACCCTTAGGGACGCCAAAGAACAGGGTTGTATTCCTGACCATCTTGGCTCATACCCATTGTTGGACCTATCTTCCATGAAATCATCTAATTATTTTTTGGACTCAGTTATAGTTTTGGCCTTCACAACATCCCCTGGCAACAAATTCCATAGGTTGACTGCATTGCATGAAGTACTTTCAGCCTCCTGCACCCCAATTTCATTGGATGACCACTGGTCTTGTGTTATGTGAAGAGGTGATTGCTTTTCTAAGATGAACAGTTCCAGTCTTGAGTCTTTCCCCATGTGGAAACTGTTCCATAACCTTCATCATTTTTGTTGCCCTTCTCTGTACTTTTTCCAACTCTAATATATCTTTTATGAGATAGGGTGACCGGAACTGCATGCTGCATTCCAGGTGTGGGTGTACCGTGGATATATATAGCATCGTTATGATATTTTCTGTATTAATATCTATCTGTTTTCAAATGGTTCCTAGCAATCTGTTAGCTTTTTTGACTACCACTGCACATAGTTCTCTGAAAACATCTGCTCAATCTATGACAACTCCAAGATCTTTCTTAAGTGGTAACAGCTAATTTAGACCCCATCATTTTGTATGTATAGTTGGGATTGTGTTTTTTCCAATGTGCATTACTTAGCATTTATTGACACTGAATTTCATCTGCCATTTTGTTGCCCAGTCACCAACTTCTGTGAGATCCCATTGTAACTCTTCACAGTGAGTTTTGGACTTAACTATCTTGAGTAATTTTCTATCATCTGCAAATTTTGCCACTTCACTATTTATCCACTTTTTCCAGATCATTTATGAATATGCTGGTCCCAGTAGAGATCCTTGTAGGAGTCTCTTTTTTATTAAAGTTTCAACCAAGGATCGCCTCTGGAGCTTTTTTAAAAAATTGGTGTTACATTAGCTATCCTCCAGTAATCTAGTACAGAGGCTGATTTAAGCGATAGGTACCACCGTAAGAAGTTCTGCAATTTCATATTTGAGTTCCTTCAGAATCCTTGGGTGAATATCCACTGATCCTGGTGACTTATTACTGTGTAATTTATCAATTTGTTCCAAAACCTCCTCTCCTGACACCTCAATTTGGGATACCGTATTTTTCGCTCCATAAGACGCACTTTTTTTCTCCTCAAAAGTAAGGGGAAATGTCTGTGCGTCTTATGGAGCGAATGTGTGGTCCCGAGTGCAGGGGTGAAAAGCGGATCCTGCGGCAGGGAGGAGGGAAGGCTGCAGAGAGGAGGCTGCTGGGGTTTCTGTATCAGGTCTGTCCCGCCGCGTGCTGCTTCCCCTCTTGTCGCCTAGCAACTGGCAGCTCCCTGACTGGGGGGGGGGGAGGGGGTGGAGCGGGGGCGGGTGAACAGCAGGGTCGCGAGTCACGCGGCTCCTGCACTACCCCCGTAGGTCACTCGTGTGTGTGTGTGGTTCAATTGTGTGCACTGTTAGTGTGTGTGTGGTGTGTGTAGTGCTGCACGCGCGTCCGGGTCGAGGGGTCCCCTGTGCCTGGGGCTTGCCGACCAGTCGCTCGTTGAGCGTTGGCTCTCACTACGCTGACCCCGAGGGGCGTCTATCAGCAATTGGCCCCTCTTTTATGGGTGAGGTGTGGTGCGTGGTTCGCAGGCGGCTCTCCTGACCCCGGGGGGCAGGAAGGAGCGCGCCCTGGTGGCTGCGGGTTCCGGCGACTGCTCCGCTGAAAACACCGGGCGGGGAGAGTCGCCCGGCGACCACTGGGATTGTCGGACTTCCTGACGCCGAGGGGTGTGTGAAAAAAGAGTGCAGCGGGGCCGGCGCGGCTCCCTAAACCTCTTCAGAGGGATGGGGGAGGATAGCACAAAAAGTGTTTTGCTCACCAGCGGCGGCTCACCTTTGGGGGTGGGGTGTGGGGTGGGTTGTGTCGCGTTGGGGGGGGGGGGGGGGGGGGGGGGGGGGGGGTGAAAAGTGGTGGGGGGGGGTGCTGTAGTATTTTTTAACCACACGAAAATAGGCCGGCGGTTGTGGTGAGCGCGCACTTGGCGTGCGAGGAAAAGGGCGCAGCGTTGTCTGAAACACCCTGCTCCCGGTCGGGGGTGGGCACGCCCTCGCGTGGGCGGCGCGGGTCGCGGGCGGTGGCTCCCTGACCGCCGGGGGGCGGGATCCGGGGGCTGCGGGTCGCGGCGGCTCCTGACCCTGGGCGGGCACGCCCTGGGCCTCGCGCGGCGCACGGACCCGGGGACACCTTGGGCTGCAGGGCAGCTGCCTCGCATGCGCAGCTCAGCCCCTCCAGCAGCGCGGCTTGTAACGACGATATTCCATAATATTTTTTTGGAGGGCGCCACCTTTTTTTGCACCCAAAAAAAAAATGAAAAATCGTGTCCAGTGCCGCTGCCAGCCTCAAGAGAAAACAGAAACTACGTTTGTGCCTAAATGGTTGCACCGGCTTGGTCGTCGCGAACAGCAGTGCTTCCTTTACCTTACCGGTACTCTTCAAGGGGTAAAACAATGCGCTATCTCCTTCGGGTATCATCACGAACTGAGCTGGAGAAATGCTGAGCTTGCGATTAGTGGCTGCTCGGCTGAGGGACGCGCTGAGTCCGCTAACCTTTGATGTGCCATCTAATAGGACTGTTGATCTGAAAGGTGCCAAAACTATCACCGTGAAAACCTCCGGACATGAGAAAACCCATTACACGGTTGTGTTGTCTTGCTGTGCAGACGGCACCAAATTGCCACCCATGTTAATTTTCAAAAAGGAAAACATTTCCAAAAGAAGTGATTCCAAGAGGAGTTGTTGTACATGTTCATGAGAGAGGATGGATGGACCAAAATGGAATGAGAGTATGGATTGAAAAAGTGTGGTCCAAACGTCCTGGAGGGCTTCTGAAAAAAAAAACTGCCTTATTAGTACTTGACCAGTTTAGAGCACATATTAGCGAAACTACAAAAAAGTGCTTTAAAGAAGTGAAGACTCATCTAGCTGTAATTCCTGGAGGTCTTACCAGCCAGTTGCAACCTCTCGACGTTTCCAATCAACAAACCATTTAAGGTCTTTATGCGAGAAGAGTGGAACAAATGGATGGCTGCTGGTAATCATGATCTGACACCTACTGGACGAAATGAAGAGGCCCACTATCACTCAAGTTTGTGAATGGGTGAAAACATCATGGCACTCGGTGAAGGAGGAAATCGTTGTCCAGTCATTTCAAAAAATGTGGCATTAGCAATGCTTTGGATGGAAACGAAGATAGTATCTTATATGAAGATAGCGAAGAAAGTGATGTCAGTGATTGTGAGCAACTGAGCTTCATAAATTCTGACTCTAGCACTGATGAGTTCTTGGGGTTCACAGAAGACAATCTTCTTTGGCCCCTGCTAAAGTCTCTCTTCATTTGTTAATGACAGTGATGATGGTTCTTAATGCCACTGTTGACTGCTGTTCACTTTACACGGTTGAAATATTATTCTGATATACCGGTAGTTTATTAAATGGTTTAGTACAACATTTGATTCAGAATATTTTTTTTCTTGTTTTCCTCCTCTAAAAACTACCGGTAGGCGCGTCTTATGGTCAGGTGCGTCTTATGGAGCGAAAAATACGGGGTAGTTCGTCAGATTTTTCACCTAAAAAAAATTGCTCAGGTGTAGGAATCTCCCTCACATCTTCTGCAGCGAAGACCAATGCAAAAAATTCATTTAGCTTTTCCACAATGGCCTTGTCTTCCTTGAATGCTCCTATAGCATCTCCACTATCCAATGGCCCCACTAGTTGTTTGGCAAGCTTCCAGCTCCTAATGCACTTAAATTTATTTTGGATGTTGGTTTTAGTGTCTTTTATTAATTGCTATTTAAATTCTTTTTTGGTCTGCCTAATTATACTTTGACATTGGACTTGCCAGATTTTATATTCCCCTCTAGTTTCCTCAGTAGTATTTGACTCCCAGGTTTAAGGGGCGTCTTTTTGTCTCTGTCCTTCTCTTTTACTCTGTTTAGCAATAGTGGCATTTTTTTTGGCCCCCCATCATATTCGTTTTGCTGTGGGGTATACATTTAGTTTAAGCCTCTATTAGGATGTATTTAAAAAGTTTCCATGCAGCTTGTGACTGTTTCTTTGAATTTCCATTTTGCTGCTTCCTCATTTTTGTGTAGTTGCCCTTTTTGAAGTTTGATGCTACTGTGGTGGGTTTCTTTGGTATTTCTCCCCCCACACCCGCGCTACGAGGATGTTAAATTTAATTACATGATGGTCGCTATTACCAAGCAGTTCAGCTCTATTCACCTCATTGGACCAGATCCTGGGCTCCATTTAGCACTAAATCAAGAATTGCCTCTCCCCTTGTGGGTTCCAGGTCTAGCTGCCTCAAGAAGCAGTCATTGATGGTGTCTAGAAATGTTATCTCTGCAACTGATCCTGAGTTGACATCTTCCCAGTCAATATGGAGATAGTTGAAATGCCCCATTATTATCAGGTTTTCTAGTCTCTCTAATCTCCCTCAGTATTTCAGAATCACCATCACGGTGAGGTGACCGGTAGTATATTCCTACTGCTATACTCATGCCTGGGATTTCTATTCCTAGAGAGTCTCTGGTACAATTTGAGTCACTGAAGATTTTTACTATACTGGATTCTATGTTTTCTTTCACACACAGTGCCACACCCTCACCAGTACAACCTACTCGATCATTCCTGCATATTTTGTGCCCTTGTATTATCGTGTCCTGTTGATTGTCATCAGTCCACCAATTTTCTGTGATGCCCATTATATCAATATCCTCATTTAACACCAGGCACTCAAGTTCACCCATCTTAGTATTTAGATTTCTTGCATTTATATAGAAGAACTTATAAACTTTGTCAATATTTAGTGCTCTGGCTTCATGCGTTGTAATTGACTGGGACTCTTTCACTGGACTTTCTCTTCAGAGCCTACTTGTACTTTATCAACTTCTGTCCTCTCTTCTTTATATATAGAGGAGCCACTTTAATAAATCCTCTCCTAAGGGATGTCTCCATCTGAAGCGTGTGCTCCTCCGCACCTGTCGGCTTCCCCCCAGCCCTTACTTTAAAAACTCCTCTTCAACCTTTTTTATTTGCCATGCCAGTGATCTGGTTCCACTTCCAGCCAGAAGGCCTTTATTTACCCACAGAATAAGTACAGAATAAGCAGCAACAGAGCATGCTTCCCCGCCTTCCCCTGACAGGATACCTAGTTCTGGGCTGGAGCCGGACCTCAAGCCAACTGCTTGAGAAAGGTTTTCGTTTTCCCACAACTCAGTTTTTGGCCTCTCTTTGGAGATAGCCAATAGGATGCCAGGTGTGGTGGGGTTTGTGATTTCCAGTGATCTGGAAAAGAAGATTCTGAATCCCATTAGCAATCCTCTCATCTAGCCAGATGTCAGCTACCAGTATTCAGAGACTAAGGCCAGACGGGACCATTCTGATAATCTAATCTGACCTTGTGCATAACATTGGCAATAGGAATCCCCTAAATTACTTCCTGTTTGAACTAAAGGAAATCTTTTTGGAAACATCCCATCTTGATTTGAAAATTGCCAGTGATGGAGAATCCACCACAACCTTTGGTCAGTTGTTCCAATGGTTAATTACCCTCACTTCTCAAATGTGCCCCTTATTTCCAGTCTGAGTTTGTCTCGCTTCAACTTCCAGCCACTGGATCGTGTTATAGCTTTGTCTGCTAGATTGAAGAGCTCATTATCAAATGTTTCTTTCTCACATAATTATAGATTGTGATCAAGTCAACTGTTATCAAGAGATGTAGCACCACACCTTAAAGATTGTCCTTTAACAGTCTTAACTCCAGCCTAGTTCTGTCTCACATACTATGCCTATTGCCATAGTATCCGAGTACCTATGGCATTTCACCTTCTATTGCCTGGACCTTAGTTAAATAAAATTAAATATTTAACTCTTTTTTCCAGAGCAATGTATGCTCATTACCCTCAATGTGGTTTCCTTCAGGTCTCTGCCCCCGCAATAGACTGTCCTCAGTTTCTGAGCTGGTGCATCCATTCTCTCCCTACATTCTCACTACTTTCCCCAAATCCCATTCTCAGGCTTCTGGGCTCCTAGGCACACTCATGAGGATGTGACATATTCGAGCAGTCATCTGCACGTTTCTTTGAAAAACAAAGCAGAATACCACAAGCTACATAACACTAACCGCTTGGCTACACAAACATTTAGTTTGCAGTAAGCTGTGATGTAAATCTACCTTGATTAGCCTTTTGGGCGCTAAGGATCTATGTGGACCCTGCTGATGAGCACTAACATTTCCTTAGGGTTGGTCTTCACTACAGGGAGATGAACGCTGCTGCATTTGATGCAGCAGGGGTCGAATTTAGCAGGTCTAGTGAAGACCTGCTAAATCAATGGAAGAGCGCTCTCCAGTCGACCCCAGTACTCCACCTCTGCGAGACGAATAAGGGAAGTCGACCTGAGAGCCTCTCCCATCAATGCAGTGCAGGGGTAAGTCAACCTAAGCTACATCGACTCCAGCTACATTATTCACGTAGCTGGGTGGCATAACTTAGGTCAACTTACCCCAGCAGTGAAGACAAGCCCTTAGTGTACTTTGACCTACTTCCATTTCAAAACGTGTTAGATCAAAGCTCACTAGGGAAGGAGAGGTTACTTAGTTAAAGAAGCAAGTTAAAGAAGTATGGGCTGGATGAATGGACTATAAAGTGGATCACCCGGTTTCAAGCGGAGTGCCCCAAGGGTCGGTCCTGGGGCCGGTTTTGTTCAATATCTTCATTAATGATCTGGAGGATGGCATGGATTGCACTCTGAGACTCTGAACGTTGAATACCTAATGGGAGGAGTGGTAGATACACTGGATGGTAGGGATAGATACAGAGGAACCTAGACAAATTGGAGGATGGGCCAAAAAATCTATGAGGTTTCACTAAAGGACAAGTGCAGAGTCCCTTCACTTAGATATGGAAGAATCCCATTACTTGCTACAGACTAGGGACCAAGTGGCTAGCAGCACGTTCTGCAGAAAAGGAAACCTAGGGTTACAGTGGACGGGAAGCGGGATATGATGTCAACAGTGTGCCCTTGGTAAGCCAAGAGAGGCTTAACGCATTTTGGCTGTATAATTAGGAGCACTGCCAGCAGATCGAGGACGATGATCGTTCCCCTCTATTCAGCATTGGTAGGTGGTGAGGCCTCATTTGGAGTCCTGTGTCCAGTTTTGGGCCCCACACTACAAGAAGGATGTGGAAAAATTGGAAAGAGCCCAGCAGAGGGCAACATAAATGATTAGGGGGCTGGAGCACATGATTTATGCGGAAAGGCTGAGGGAACTGGGATTATTTAGTCTGCAGAAGAGAAGAACGAGGGGGGATTTGATAGATGCTTTCAACTATCTGAAAAGGGGGTCCAAAGAGGATGGAGCTAGACTGTTCTCAGTGGCACTTGATGACAGAACCAGGAGTAATGGTCTCAAGTTGCAGTGGGGGAGGTCTAGACTGGGTATTAGGAAAAACTTTCACTATGAGGGTGGTGAAGCACTGGAATGGGTCAGCTAGTAAGCAAGAGTTAGACAACCAGCAAACAATAACTGGCTTGTATTAAACCACACACATGCCAACATGACATGCTCCCAAACACCTAATTGTCAGAGGATGACTTGTGCCAGAGCTGTCCTTGAAAAAACATCAACTGTTCAGTAAGAGAAATCAATCAGGAATCCATTTATGCAATCAACACTCGACATCACAGATTAGATCTAATTACATTTCACCACAGCACTCACACTATACTACTATTTTTGGCAGAATGAACTAACATCTCATCCAAGGATTAACTCCCCCCCCATCATAAAGAGTATCACTCTACTATTTATAATTATATGCTTCCCAGTGGTACTTCTAACAGAATTAGAATGTGTCTTGTCTGCACACACGGCGGCTGTCAAAAGATTTCTCTCCACTCAGAACACAAAGACTACAATTCAACCCCCAAGCACCACAGGACATTACTGGAAATCAGCTTTTCTGAGAGGTAGAGAGACAGGCATTTTTAGAAGATATTTTTTTAAACAATGTTGGTTGTAAACGCCCTTCCAGCCTTCCCCACCACATCCACACACAACAAATGCCGATTAGCCACAAAGACATGCTATATGTTGAATAGTGAAGTCAGAAATGCGGTACCAATTAAGATCTGGCTGAATATTCATCCCAAATTATAATATATTGTGTATATTTCAGCCTCAGTATCCTCTCCTGCTAAATGCAGAGTATGACAGAATGAGATATTTCTGTATTGAATTGTGAACTCCATTTTAAGAACATAAGAACGGCCGTACCAGGTAGTTCATATAGAGGATAATTCATTCTAACCCAAAGGTCCATCTAGCCCAGTATCTGTCTACCAACAGTGGCCAATGCCAGGTTCACTCCCTCTGGGGCACCTAACAGGCAATGATCAAGTGATCTCTCTCCTGCCATCCATCTCCACCCTTCGACAAACAGAGGCTAAGGACACCAGTCTTTACCCAGCCTGGCTAATAGCCATTTATGGACTTAGCCACCACGAATTTTCCAGTTCCCTTTTAAACATTGTTATAGTCCTAGCCTTCACAACCTCCTCAGGTAAGGAGTTCCACAAGTTGACTGTGCGCTGCGTGAAGAACTTCCTTTTATTTATATTTATATAGTGGACCACAAGCTAAATATGAGTCAACAATGTGATACTGTTGCAAAAAAAGCAAACGTGATACTGGGATGCATTTACAGGTGTGCTGTAAACAAGACACGAGAAGTCATTCTTCCGCTCTAGTCTGCACTGGTTAGGTCTCAGCTGGAGTACTGTGTCCAGTTCTGGGTACTGCATTTCAAGAAAGATGTGGAGAAATTGGAGAGGGTCCAGAGAAGAGCAACAAGAATGATTAAAGGTCTTGAGCACATGACCTACAAAGGAAGGCTGAAAGAATTGGGTTTATTTAGTTTGGAAAAGAGAAGACTGAGAGGGGACATGATAGCAGTTTTCAGGTATCTAAAGGGTGTCATCAGAGGAGGGAGAAAACTTGTTCACCTTAGCCTCTAATGATAGAAACAAGAAGCAATGGTTTAAACTGCAGCAAGAGAGATTTAGGTTGGACATTAGGAAAAAATTCCTAACTGTTAGGGTAGTTAAACACTGGAATATTGCCTAGGAGGTTGTGGAATCTCCATCTTCTCGAGATATTTAAAGTAGGTTAGATAAATGTCTATCAGGGATGGGTCTGGACAGTATTTGGTTCCTGCATGGGGCAGGGGAACTGGACTCGATGACCTCTTGAGGTCCCTTCCAGTCCTAAGTCTATGAATCTATGATATTGTTTTAACCTGCTGCCTATTAATTTCATTTGGTGACCTCTAGTTCTTGTTATTATGGGAATAAGTAAATAACTTTTCCTTATTCACTTTCTCCACTTCACTCATGATTTTATTAGACCTATCATATCCCCCCTTAGTCTCCTCTTTCCAAAGCTGAAGAGGCCTAGTCTCTAATCTTCCTCATATGGGACCCTCTCCACAACCACTAATTATTTTTAGTTGCCCTTTTCTGAACCTTTTCTAGTGCTAGATATCTTTTTTGAGGGTGGAGAAGACCATATCTGTACACAGTATTCGAGATTGGGCATTACCATGGATTTATATAAGGGCAATAATATATTCTCAGTCTTATCTCTATCCCCTTTTTAATTGATTCCTAACATCTTGTTTGCTTTTTTGACCGCCTCTGCACACTGCGTGGACATCCTCAGAGAACTTACCACGATGGACTCCAAGATCTTTTCCCTGACTCGTTGTAGCTAAATTAGCATCCATCATATTGTATGTATAGTTGGGGTTATTTTTTCAATGTGCATTACTTTACATTTATCCACATTAAATTTCATTTGCCATTTTGTTGCCCAATTCACTTAGTTTTGTGAGATCTTTTTGAAGTTCTTCAAATCTGCTTTGGTCTTAACTATCTTGAGTATTTAGTATCATCTGCAGACTTGGCCACTTCACTATTTACCCTTTCTCCGATCATTTATGAATAAATTGAGTAGGATTGGTCCTAGAACTAACCCTTGGGCACCACTAGTTACCCCTCTCCATTCTGAGAATTACCATTATTCCTGCCCTTTGTTCCCTGTCTTTTAGCCATTTCTACATCCATGAAAGACCTTCCCTTTTATCCATGACAGTTTTATTTACATAGAGCCTTGGTGAGGTACCTTGTAAAGGCTTTCTGGAAATCTAACTACATTATGTCCACTGGATCCCCCTGTGTCCACATGTTTGTTGACCCCTTCAAAGAACTTAATAGATTAGTAAGATACGATTTCTCTTTACAGAAACCATGTTGACTATTGCTCAACAGTTATGTTTTTCTGTGTGTCTGACAATTTTATCTTAACTATTGTTTTCAACTATATTTGCCCTGTAACTGACGTTAGACTTACCAGTCTGTAATGCCAGGATCACCTCTAGAGCCATTTTAAATATTGCCATTACATTAGCTAACTTCCAGTCACTGGGTGCCGAAGCCGATTTAAAGGACAGGTTACAACCTTAGTTAATAGTTCCGCAACTTCACATTTGAGTTCTTTCAGAACCTTGGTGAATGGCCATCTGGTCCGGTGACTTGTTAATGTTGAGTTTATTAATTAATTCCAAAACCTCCTCTAGTGACACTTCAATCTGTGACAGTTCCTCAGATTTGTCACCTACAAAAGCGCGGCTCAGGTTTGGGAATCTCCCTAACATCATCAGCCGTGAAGACTGAAGCAAAGAATCCATTTAGTTCTCCGCAATGACTTTATCATCTTAAGCCTCCTTTTGTATCTCGATCAATCCCAGGGGCCCCACTGGTTGTTTAGCAGGCTTCCTGCTTCTGATGTACTTAAACATTTTATTACCACCTTTGGAGTTTTTGGCTAGCCGTTCTTCAAACTCCTCTTTGGCTTTTCTTATTACACTCTTGCTCTTAAGCTGGCAGTGTCTGTGCTCCTTTCTATTTGCCTCACTAGGATTTGACTTCCACTTTTTAAAAAGGAAGTTTTTTTCTCTCTCACTGCTTCTTTTACATGGTTGTTAAGCCACAGTGGCTCTTTTTTAGTTCTTTTACTGTTTTCTATTGTAACGTCCATTTTCTGGTTGTGCTGAACATGAGTAGCCCTTGTCCAAGGCAAATCTATTCTGATATATCCCGAACGGCTAGTCTGCCCAGGAAAGGTGGCTGACGTCTTGTTCAGGGACTATCATGCAGAAGCAATTATCATAGAGCAATCTAGGGCCAACAATTTTGATTATCTCAACTTCTGGCCAAACTCCAGGGAACAATGGATTTGATAGAGGCTGGCAGGAAGAGACAAGCTTTTCAGCCGAGCACATGGTAAAAGGAGAGAGAGAGAGAGAAAGAGTGTATTAAAAGGGTGGCCATTCATAGCCTCCTACACAAAGTGCTGGCTGGAGACAGAGAAGGCAGGAGGGAATCTGCTTAGTCTGAAATGATGACAAGACCTCAGACTCACAGATGAAATGAGATCAGGCTAACGGGGATGGGTGCATTTCAGGAATTTTGTTATTTTTCAAAGATCTTTAACTCTAGTGCTTTTTAAGAGTAAATTGACTGTGATTAAGAAATCCCTTTGCTAAACCTATGTTCCTTGTTTCCCTGAAGGGGTTAAACTAGAACCCAGAGTGCTCACAACCTAGGTGGAACTTTCATGGATCATGGCTACGCAGCTAGAGGCTTGGATGGTCTGAGGGACTTGTTCTAGGGTCTGGGGTGGCTTCAATGGAGAGTCCCATGTTCCAAGGAAGGACTCAGAGAAGGGGACTGAATCTGGGAGTGCCCTTACAGATCCGGAGCTAGAGCACGGACCAAACTCTGGCCAGCCCCAGTTGGCTTGGAAGCACATGGGACCCAGTTGCTGGGTCTACTCCCAACAGAGACTGGGCCAGGTTGTGACACCTACAAAATAAGAGCTGCTCTGTATGTCCTTCAAACAGCCTACTTGGGGTTACTGCTGGTATTTAACTCAAAGGGACTAGTTTATTCTGACAGTATGTTGGGAGAGTAGCAAAGCTCAGCACAGTTCTCAACCCTCAGACTATTTCCAAGTGCTGATCAAATGGCTTGAGGTGGCAAACGTGAAAGAAAGCGAATGGTTTAATCTTGTATCTGAAGAATTAGTGGGTGACAGTGATTCCATGTGTCACAAAAATGCCCAAAATAGGGAGATTCACTGAAGAAAATCCATGCTCTACACAAGAGAGCCTGAAAATACGCCATTTATAGGCACTTACCCTATACATGGAGAGGTCGATACGGAGTGAATTGTGCAGCTGGTCCAACAGTTTAACAAACCTTTCTTTCTGTTGGTCACAAAAAAATATAGTTAATAACCTCAGCCTCCATCACAGAAAATTAGATTCAATCAACACTCCCAATAACTAGAGTGCTGGATCACAGAAGAGTGGGAGGAAGGTATATGGATTTATTCTATTGTGCAAACTTGGAGGGAAGATAATATTTGCTTCAGATCTCTGAATTTACTCCTAAAATTGATGTAACGGTAATTCCAGTCTAACATGAGAAGGGTCAGGAAAATTCCCCTTCATCACTTAAAGGAGACATATGCACCATTCAAGTACAGAGAGAATACAAGAGCACAAATAAACTTATTGAAACTGATGTATGAATTCCAGCTATTGAACTGCATGGTTGCAGGTACATAGTAATCATGTTTAAAAGAAACTTATTTCCAGACAGGTTCCAATCAGTGATACGAGCCCTAGCTCTGTAAGTTAGACTTTCCATTTTGTTTTTTTCTTGCCAAACAAAAAACTGCCAACATTTCATTTCATCTGAAACATTGTCAAAACAAAATGTCAATTCAAAACAAATGTTTGTGTTGGGAGAGCGGGGGGAGGGGGAAGGAAATGATCCATGAAGGTCGACCTGAAATTGTGGATTGTTTTCATGATTGAAAAATGCATTTAAAATTTTTTGTCCAGCTCCAATCTCTACCATAGTTGGGGCCCAACCTCTGGCTGGGTGCTGGTTCAGCAGAGAAGCCATCTCTCCTTCTGTCAGATGTACTCTTTCCCCTAACAGAGCATGGCCTATCCCAAAGCCCAATCTCTACTGCATATTACAGGGAAAACAACTGAATGGAAGGGCAGTGGGGACTGGACAGTCCAATCCATGTCTTAATAAATCAATATACAGTTCCTCCCACATTAGAGTAGAACCTGAGATACACAAACATCAAGCACAGCAGCTGTTTGGAGACAGACTTTTAAAGAAGCTGCTAATTTAAGTTCTGAAACCATCATTTCTCACGCAGGGCCGGCGCTTCCATTTAGGTGACCTAGGCGGTCGCCTAGGGCACTAGGATTTGGGAGGGTGGCATTTTGCCGCCCACGGAGGCAATTCGGCGGCGGGGGGTCCTTCCGCGCTCTGGGTTGTCGGCAGCAATTCTGCGGCGGGTCCTTCCCTCGCTCCGGGACCCGCCGCCGAAGTGCCCGAAGACCAGGAGCGTGGAAGGACCCCCTCCCCCACTGCAGAATTGCCGCCAACAACCAGGAGTGCGGAAGGACCCCCGCCTAGGGCGCCAAAAACCCTGGCGCCACTCCTGCTCTCATGGTATACATTATCTACAGCGTCCCACACACTTCCGCACCATTTGTATTCTGGTGTTACTGGAGCACAGAAATGCAAGCATCACAATGCATTATACTGATTAGTAGCTAATCATGATATAGGATGAACAAGTCCATACTAATCGTGTTAATTCTTCATACAGAAGAGTCCCATTGCACCATCCAAGGATATAATGTTCCTTCAGCAGAACTAGTGACTCACTTTAACATCTGGGAAAGCCATAAGCAAACCAAGCAAGTAAAACTGTAACAGTAGCAAAGCAAGACAGTTAACACTGAAACATACCCCAAAGTTTGAGGCTGCAAAGCGGTCAGAAGCAGACACGTTTGTGGATGCAGTAGTGTGTGCGTAGTAGGCATTGATATTGGCCAGTAAGGTGCTCATCACAGCTGGCACTCCTGGACACATGTACTTGGAGGACAGACATGCAAAATGCCTGGAACAGCATAAGCAAGGTCAGTTATGGAGGAGACGCAAAGATGCTCTATACTTTACAAGGTTATTTCTGGCCCTTGGGGAAAAGCAGAGCTATAGAGTTGATTCTTTCAGCTATTTCCACCCCATTAATATTAGCAATGCCCTGCTAAAAGTACCATATCAATGAGGGCTGTAGCTGTAATCCAGAATTTCACCTGGAGGAAGTATGTTGTCTCATTTTGCATTTTCTCATATAATTGCTCTCATTAAAGTGTAAGGAAATCTCTTACAGGAAACTTAAAATTATTCCACCAGCATTTGGTCTTGAGGAGTGATTAAAGTAAACAACCAGAGAAAAGCTGGCATAACTAAGGAAAAACAGCACTTTAAAAAGGGCTAATATTATAAGACATGACAAAAGAAGAGCGTCCATGTGTCAGAAACTTGTTAGAACTTCTGCCACAAATTCCAGAGAGATTCTTTTAAACGTGAAACAGATCATAATCTCTGTGTCCTCCTAAGGCAACACACAGTCATTAGCTTCCCTGCTGCTCACTTTCCAAGTAAACTGACAGGGCTTTAGATGAAAATATTTAAGAGTCAATGTTTCAGATAAATAGATGCCACTGAATTAGTTAGATATGGTGGATACCTTGCTGGTCTACTGGTAGTTCAGGCACTCAACTACTACTGAATAAAAATATAGACAGAGACCATGTCTCTACCTGTCTTTCATAGATACATTTATGGAAGAAAGAATGATCTCAAACTATTTTTATTCTTCTGAAAAACTGAAAAGCCCAATTCCCAGCAGAAAGCTATGATCAGGGTTTGTGAGGGGATGGAGTTTTTAGCAGTTCTTAAAGATGTAGCATAACTGGTGAAACCCATAAACACTACATGTGAGCAAAGAACATCTGGGCTCGCTAACTCAGCTCTAATTTCAGTAACTCCTTTCCACTTTGTTTATAATGGTTCAGCTGGCAGAAAATGAAGATATCCACATGGAGAACTATCTGTGGAATACATTCTGTTCAAGGGCTTCAGGATGCTCCAGAACCGAAACTTCAGCTTCAAAGGTGAATTTCTTCAAGCTAATCTGCCTCATTCAATATTTCACTGAAGACAAAAAGTAAATGCAATACAATTGGTGGTCTGCAGGAAGAAGCAGAGCTCATTAGGAACCCAAGTCAGAGCTTAGTGTTTAGGAAAGGCCCCCAGGAAACCAAGTCTAGTTTCAAACAGAGCAAACCAGGTTATCGCCTTTGTCCAATCCCACTACTTACAAACTGATCGTTCTGGTTCTTGACATGGGATTCTTTGATCACCATGAAAGAGCACTAGTGTTAAATTTGGGTCACAAATACCCTTCTTCCTCATCCCCACTAGAAATTTTTATCTGGGGCTAGGGATGACACATTTTAAATAACTCAGCAGTCAATCAATGGAGGACCCAGAGTCTTACAACACCAATGGTTAACCTCTGGGAATCAAGCTCATGCTTATTTACAGCAACAACACTGGATATGGCTGCTCAGACTTGAAATTCAAGGGGCAGGACTATCCGCCTGCTGTGGGTTTACTGAGTCCCTCAATCCTCATCCTTCTTTACCCACAGATTTCTAGCCTTTGAGGAAGCTAATGACTCAGAGCATGACAGCGCTTTCCTACTCACAATAAACTTAAAGGACAGTAGCCAGCAGAGCCAGAAGGGAAATCACAGGCCATGCCAGCCATCCTAAAAATACTGAGTAACCAACATATTTAGAACACTTCCCTTTGAAATTAAATAAACTAAACTACAGCAAGGGTACAGTATGAGAAACACAAGAAGAGTAACTTACGTCATAGCCTGGTATATTGTTTCTATACCATAACGCATTGCAAATTCATCCACTATTTCTTGGGCTGTCTCATCAAAATACACCTTCCAGGCATCATCTCCTTTGGCATCAGGGATCTTCACCACCCCACTCCCTTGAATGTCTGAGAGACAGTGGAAGAGGTTCTGAAATGGAAACAAACTAAATTAAACCTGATGTATTGGAAGCCTCTAAGGCTGACTGTAATGTCACTGGCTTGGAACCATCCTGGAAACAGAACATGTGAAACACCCATCTCCTATTTTTTCTTATTTGCTGTTTTTTTGTTTTTGTTTTTTATTTATTTATCTCAGTTTTTCTCCTCCGCATCCATGACAGGATTCCTCAAATTCATCCCTATAATTTCACCCATCAGTATAAATAACTCGCTCATATTCTGAGTGAATAAAGCTTTAGCTATTCCATCAGTGCTTAAACTTAAGTTAACAAAGGACAACACAGACAACCTGCCACCAGGACCAAACCCAATATGCATGAAGTGGAGCAGACCTTTATCACAAGGGTGTGGACCTGCAACTACAGGTCTTCATCCCCCTGGGCCACACCTCAGTATTGAAGGCAAGGGAAACTGCAAGCCGTGGTTTCAATAATTGTTAAAGGTGTGTGCAACTTTGGATATGTCTTGAACGTGACTTTGTATAAATCTAAATAAAAATAAAAATAAAATGGACAGAACTTCACAAGCATATTTGATTCACCAACTGCACGTCTTCCCCCCCACCTGAATCATACAGATGCAGTTTGCCCACAGTAAAACCAACTAACAGAACAGCGCAAAAAGTGGCTGAATAATTTTTTCAGCTTCCCCATCACATCAGGGACCACTCACGATGATCCCTATGGTCTGAGGTGCTCAGAATGGAAAGCTAGCCAGTCGTGTCACCATGATTCTACAGCTTCCTTAATCATTCTGGCACAACAAACTTCACCACTCTGACACAAGCCTTTGCCCTGCAATGTTTCAAGCTAATAACAGCCACACAAAGAACAAGCGATGATGACATTGCCTAAACAAGGTGCAGAACAAAGCCTTCGAAGGTTTAACACTCCACTTTACATTTGTAATTTAATTAGATTGCGAGGTCTTTGGGGGAAAAAAGCAGCTCCCTCCTCTGTGGGCCAAACTGTGCAACTTTTCCTCCGAGGGAATTCCCACTGGCTGCAACGAAAGTTCTCTTGAAGAAAGGACTTCGTAAAAGATGCAAGAAAGTATTTTCTTGCTCCAGCGAAATCTCAAACTGCTTAGTCTCCTGAAACTTAAAAGGCTCTGTAAGGGAGATAAAAATGACTTAAAACAGACAAACTGTTTAAACTAATGTAACGGTCCTTTCCCAGGCATTCATTATTTGCCAAACACTCTGATCATTACAATCTTTGGAAAAAGGGATATTTCTAACGATATCCCCACTGACTGGGACTTAGAAAAGAATCAGTTACGCATCCTTACTTATTTCAACTTTCAGCTTCATCTAGTTACACTGGAAAGGCTTTCATCCACTGCTGCTGTACAGTAATCAACACACACTCAGTTCAGCATATATCTCTCAGTGTTCCTCAAACTCACGTCATACACAGATACATAAGCCTTCAGGACATTTGCCTTCTTCGTGTGTAAATCAAGTGATGACAAATCTCACGATCTCATTAGGAGCCACAGGACTTTTTGCTTTAACCTATGATTTCTCCTGATCTAATTATTTTAGCTGCAAAGCATCTCAGTTTTGTCTGTGATATACAGAATTACTGGATAAAAGGAGGAAAGAAATGATCTTTTAAAAGGAGGAAGGGAATGACCCAGCATATTCAGAAGGGAAAAAACCGCCAGACAATTAGAGAAACAGATTTGCCACTGAACTAAAAAGCAACGATCTGATCGTAACACCTGCTTGGCGGCCCATTACATTTAGTTGACACCTCTTTATCCTTATTCTTCCACCTCCCAGCGGTACTTGGCCCACTTTTGCCCACCTCAAGAGAGACCAAGGACTCAACAGCCATGGACACTGGATTCTCCTCTATTCCCTAATGGTCCCTAGTAGTAAAGCAGTGGAGCAGTGTGGGGGAAGTTTATACTGTCACTGTCTGCACTCTGCCAGTTCAGTGGGTAAATAGAGGGGCTTCACCCCCAAGAGTGCTACCCTAAAATATTTCAGAAGACAATTATCATCATTTATTCACAACCCAGCCAAGACGAGATATCCCAACTTGTACATGGGCAAAGCTTTAGTAGCTTTCTTAAAACAGGCAGTGCTAGCCACATCTTAATGTGCTTCAAAGGGCTTCTAGTTACAGCTGGACAGACTATGGTCTTTATAGAAACAGGCTGAGAGAGTTCCTGGGGAGCAAGACACTGGATACATGCAATATTACCAAGCCAGGGGATTAGGACAGAGAATGCGCAGCTACTAGCACTAGCCACCTTTGGCTTACTTACTTCATGAAGGCAGGTGTACTGAATGTGATACGGAGCCACCTTCTCCTCTCCTTTTATTTCCACATTGATCTGTAAGCGTATAGCACCAGACACAGCAGATTTATCAGTTCTTTTCTCTAGAAAGAAAAATAAGTAGCGAGTTAAAAATATTTTTCTTTGTACAGGAAATAGCCATCATGACAATAGCACCACAATGCGGTAAAAGAAAAACACATCTGGAAGTCCAGGCTGACTTTGAAGTGAAATATGACACTCCAATATCATATTTTTCGAAGTGTTCGTGTAAATTTGCATTTAGCAAATGAACACAAGTGCCATGACATATTTGTGCTGTTTCACACACAACTGCGTATTTCAGACATGCATAATTCAACACTTAAAAAAAAAGTAAAAGCCAGTCCTTCAGCTCCACTGGCACAGCACAGTCACTCAACTAAACGTGCAGGTTATTGAATCAGAAAAGCCAAAGAACATGCTGAAACCCTTCATTTTTGAGGGCATGTGAATCTGAGAATGAATTTAGTGATCATGAAATTAAGGGACTAAGGGTTAAACTTTCAAAAGCAACTATGTGATTTAGGAGACTACAACCCATCTTCAAAGTTGATTTAGACGTGTAGGCATCAAAGGGCATGTCTACTGCATGAGTATTAACTCTGTGGCAAGTTGGGGTGTACATCTACAGTGTTCCAACGTGCCATGCACTGCCTGCCTATGGGAACCCTGCAGATGCACACTAACAGGTTCCCTAGGGCAAACTCAGATAACATGATCACAGTTTTCAAGTACATAAAAGGTTGTTACAAGGAGGAGGGAGAAAAATTGTTGTTCTAAGCTCTGAGACTAGGACAAGAAGCAATGGGCTTAAACTGCAGCAAGGGAGATTTAGGTTGGACATTAGGAAAAACTCCCTAACTGTCAGGGTGGTTAAGCAGCGGAATAAATTGGCTAGGGGGGTTGTGGAATCTCCATCATTGGGGACTTTTAAGAGCAGGTTGGACAAACACCTGTCAGGGATGATCCAGATAATACTTGGGCCACATCTGAACTACCGCTTATGTCGGGAAAACTTACGTTGTTCAGGAGTGTGGGGGAAAAACCCACATCCTCGAGTGACATAAGATTCACTGGCACACGTGGTAGCGTGGATAGCATTATGTTGGCAGGAGAGATTCTCCCATCAAAACAGCTACCATCGCTTGATGAGGTGTGTGATGACATGGGAGTTTCTTGTTTCCCTTGTTTCCTATGGGGGATTCGCTTGGGATAAGGGGGTTTAATTATGTTGACGGGAGAGCCCTCTCCCATTGGCACAGAGTGGCTACACAAGCGAATTTACAGTGGCACAGCTGTAAGCTCACTAGAGTAGACATAGTCTAAGCCCTATCATGAGTGCAGGGGACTGGACTAGAAGACGTCTCGAGGTCCCTTCCAGTCCTACCATTCCACATTGTCATATTAAAGATAAGAACCACTGCGAACTCCTCCTTTTGATGCAAGCAAGACATGGCTATCAGGCTACTTGCATACTATCCACATTTGGGCGAAGTCTGGGTGCTCCTGGTCAACATACTTACCATGAAAATGTCTTTCAAGAATTAAACAAGAAAACACATTTAAAAGCCTCATTCTTGTCACCCAAAATGTTTTCTCCTTTAAATTACTTTGCAGCACAACCTCCTTTACTACTACATGAGTCAACAACGCGATGCTGTTGCAAAAAAAACATGCAATTTTGGGTTGCATCAACAGAGGCATAACATGAAAGTCACAGGAGGTGATAATATTGCTCCATTCAACACTGATTAGGCCTCAGCTGGAGTAGTGTGTGCAATTTTGGTCACCAATTTAGAGAAAGAAAGGATGTAGAGAAACTGGAAAGGATCGAGAGGCAAGTGACAAGGATGATCAGAGGGACAGAATTCAAGCCATACGAGCAAAGGCTGAAAGAACTGGGTATTTTTAGTTTGGAAAAGAGGAGATTAAGGGGAGACACGAGATCTGCCTTCAAATACTTGAAAGATCACTATAAAAAAAAATGGAGAAAAGTTGTTCTCTCTTGCCATAGGGAACAGGACAAGAGGCAACGGGTTCAAACTACAGCACAGTAGATTTAGATTAAATCTCAGGAAAAACTTCCTACCTGTAAGAACAGTAGGACAATGGAACAGACTGCCTAGGGAGGCTGTGGAAGCTTCTTCACTGGAGGTTTTCAAAAGGAGGCTGGATAGCCATTTGTCTTGGATGGTTTAGACACAACAAATCCTGCATATTGGCAGGGGGTTAGAGTTGATGATCCTGGCAGTCCCTCCTAACTCTATGATTCTGTAGTAAAGACAGGAGTAGTGAATTCATGGAACAAGGAGTTGCCGCCTCTTCAAGCCTTGGAACACAGTGAAATGAACTGTAAGCCACTCCTCTGTCAGCACATCTCAGATGCTGTGGCAGGAAAGGACTAAAAGCTACTAACTATAATTTAGCAGAGCATTAGAAACGTTTGCTGGCAGTCAAGCCTGTCCCAGATTCAAACATATGTCTAGAGCTCTGCAACAGAATGGATGTGTCTAACAGAGCATCTTCCTCTACACACAATTTGAATGTTCCTCAATTATTGCTGCAAAAGAAAAACAGTTAATGATGCTAAAAATAGAGGTGTTAAATGCTTCAACCATGTAAGCACATACTGCTCTAGGATGTGAGGACATTATACCCACTGATTGCCATCTTCACCACTTGCATTAAAGTGACCTGTCTGCATCCCTAATCTTGGCTAATCAAAAAAATCAAAAAGCCATATTCCCATTACAGATAACTAAAGTGCTGAGGGTTAGAATTATTGAGACTATCCAGTGCTGAGTTTCTTTGCACATTGACAACCAGTGGGACTTTCTGAAAGTGGAATTGAATACACTGTCTTTAAACTACTCTTCTGTCCGAATTCACTGCAGGAGCCTTTCATACAGACTTAACAGAACAAACTATTTCATTCCACCTACAGATCTTTTTGGAATGAACCCTCACCTCCCAACCCTGCTCAATTAATTGACCATTAAAATGAGGGACAGTGGGAATCCACGTCTGGGGTACGGTCATCTTATTTTTGCCAGCCTGGATCTCACAACTCTTCTCTGCTGGTCCTTTATAAGTTTTCCAACGCTCTGCAAGGGAGCAGCATCTTTAATAGGTTACTAACTCCTCTGAGCTTAACTTAACTTTTCTTGCTACGAGGAGAAACATCCCCCACTAAGATGTCCTCTGTCCTCACATGAGTCTTCAAGATTCCCCGCTCTCCTGCTTCTCACTTTTTTTTTAAATATAAACCAAAGTCGTGGTGAAATGTGCTCATCTAACAACCCTTGAGATTGAAAGCCTGTTTGTTCACAGTGTAGGTACAGCACAGACCCTGGCAACTCGTACCTCACAGGGAGCACCTCAAAGCATGAGACAGGAGTTCAGAAGCTGGTTTTCCTGAGTAAGCATCCAACAAATTAATTCCAACTGAGGGCCACCTGTGTCTGCTAAGAAGTGGACTGAAATTCAATACTTTACTTCTTATAGGCCAGTGAACAGTTCTCTAATGCTTAGAGCTTTCAGTTATGTATCATTTGGGGGTGGGATTTGAACCGATGACCCACACGGGAAAGATGCCATATCCTATTCCCCAGTCAATCTGCCATCCCCAAAGCCCTCTTACATAAAGACCTCTCTCCTCCATTCTCAGCCCAGGCAGAACAGAGGAGAGTCTAAGAACAAAAACTGAACCTACATTTCCCACACAGCTGTACAGAATAGTAATCACTGGGACAACTGGGGAGGCCAGAGGAAAATTTCAGCCCAGAACAGATGTCAAAGTTTGTCCCTGCTCTATCTGCAAACTCAGTTCTTTAAAAGCAGCTTCAGGATGAAGGCAGTTGGTAATCTTCAAAATTCTTCCCCATCCCCATGCACACATGCGGTCACTGCTCAGTTACAACTCACCCACTTACTGTCAGGGGGTGGGGAGGGGGGAAAGGGGTGCAGAACCATCACCACCACCTCCTCCTCTTTCCCACGTTTTGTGAATGGCCCCCCCACATCTCAAAAAAAAAAAAGTGTGTGTGGCCAAAGCTACTTAGCAAATGTGTGTCAAATTCACAAATAGTTTCGAGTCAACCAAAACTATATTTTTTAGCAGATCTACTATTCATGGAAAAAATGTCACCCAGCTCTAGTGATTAATAACGCTTGCAAAGAGAAAACTCTGTGCCTTTATGATTCTCCAAAGAGCATGTATTGTCCAACATTTTTCACTGGGAAGACCACCACCTGATTGCCCTCCCCACAACATACCCCCGCACCTCCTCAAAGTCACACGTTCCTTGGAAATTACACTAACGCACACACAAGATTATGAGAGCTCCTAACCCAAACTTGCCTAATTTTGTAAGGAAAGTTCCATACACTTGTAAGCAAAACCAAGGATTGTAATCTAAATTAGAGGATTGAAAAGCTACTCACCAAGATTGTACCATACATCCATCTCTCCACTCAGTGTGCGGACTTCGATGATGGTCTGACCCAAGAAATCATCTGACTCACGTTTCAGCCTCTGCTTGACACGAGATTTAATGTCATCATCCTCATCCCAGACGCGCACTTTGATCCGATCCGAGGAGTTATGGCACTCACTGTGAGCAAGACAAGCAAGGACAGATGGGTGACCAGTCACTGAACCCAAGGGTCTAGGATGCATGTCTTACAGCATGACTGACCATTCCATGATATTCTTTTAGTGCTATTCATCTGACAGATGTTCATTCACATTGGCAGCTGATGGTGAAGGATGTAAGATGCAAATAAAATTTAAGTATTCAACAGGAATTGTGCGACAGAGTTTTTGAAGGCCTTCTGCTACAACGAAGCCATAAAACTCTGAGGACTCTACCACAGTCAGGGACTGCTGGTGGATAGTGCATTCAGCGTAGTGATTTGATTATAGTGCATCAGTCAGAGGTTCAAACTTCTGTTGAACAACATAAAGAAACTCTCTCCTCCATTCTCCTCTCCTTGCCAAGCAAGACTCAAACAGAGGCCATTAACTTAATGTTGTTTGAGACTTTATTAGTGTCACTAGCAAAGCAACAATGTACCAATGCACAAAACAATACAGTCAGGGAGATGACTGTGTGTGGGAGGAAGGGATGGGACACAGCCGCTCTAATGAAGTTGGTATTTAAGAGCTACAACGTGCCCCAGGCAGGGAACTAAAGAAATCTCCTTCAAAAAGGCAGCTTCGTTCTCAGTTGAATCTTCACATCTGATCTGATGCTGAAATAAAAAATCTCAGTTATCCTAAACCCTAAACAAGCAGCTGACCTGCACAACACACTGAGGAAACGAGAGAACTCAAAAGCTATAGGGACACAGTGAATAGAGAGATCTTGTAACAAAAGCCCTGCTCATTTACTGGGCATGTGATATGAGAAAGCAATTTGAATGATCATATACACACATGACAAGGGTGATTACTCACCATAACCGTTATAAATGTTTGGCCTCACTGGGGGGGTGGGGGGGGGAGGGTATCTGAAAATATGGCAATTCCTGCTGGAGGTCTATGTTCTAGCCTTTTCAAACCTACTGCATCTGTTGCTAAGCAACAGGGGGAGAATGAACAAGAAGAGAGAACTGGATCAAAAGAGATTTGCTAAGCCAAGTCAGTGAAATGTGGCAGCAGCGGTGGTGTTTACAAGTTACCTACCAAGAACTCATTTGGCCACCCATTGTGTTTTAGGATTCATTAACAGACAGCTAATGCAGAAGAGCTCACTGTGAATTAAATGGCAAAATGCAGAGGCAATTTTAGGTTGTCCTGATCGTTTACTGTTTGAAAACCAACCCGTTCTGCATTCCTCAAGGGACTCAAAGAATACAGAAAACAGATGTTTCAATCAATATTTCTCTGTTTAATTTTTTTCCTCCCACCTGTAAACATGTGCAGATGGTTAAGATGATTTGTTGCAAAGTGTGCTGAAGAGGAGATGCTAAGATTGTTGGTTCTTCCTCTAGCTCTCAAACCTATTTCAGCATGTTGCCACCTCTGTAGGCCCGGCAGAATAAGTGGCTATACACTAAAATTTCTTCATAACCAAAACAAATAACATAAGAAACTCTCTCTCAGTGCCCTAGGGGCAGATTTGCAAAGTATTTAGTTGCCCGAAGATGCAGACAGACACGCACAGCGAGATTTTCACAAGCTCCTAAGCAAGTTAGGCCCTTAATTCTCATTGACAGCATTTTTCAGTGCCTAAGTAGTTCAGTTAATCCAGCCCTAGGTCTTGACCCTCTCCTCCAGTCTGCCAAAGGCAGTGCTTCTTTAGGAAAATACTCAAGCTGATTTGACCTAGTTTGATCCACACTGTGTGCCTTGTAAACCTGAACATGCACCACATGAGGTACCTGAAATAAGGGTGTTCTCTTTCTTGACTTACAACAGGGGACCGCACAGCACCACAATCACCGCAGAATGTCACGTGTGGAGTTTTCAGTGGTACTAACTGGACCTGTACACCTCAAGACTTACTGTCTCTACCATACGCACCTTTCCCAGAGCGATGCTACTATATTTGTGGAGATTTTTCCACTTTGTATTTCCTCTCCTGGCTCTGTACCAGAGTGATTCATCAGAGCTATCTGTGCTGTTAAACACCTAAACCAGAGGGGCAAGGTGGGGCGGGGGTTAAGAGAGTAAATCTATAGGATCTGCAATCTTTGTTACTGTTGAACCAAGACAGCCAGGCTGATGTCAGCCCCCCTTTCTACAGAAACGAGAGCTCAGATTCAACTCAAACACATTTATGGTCTGGGAGATGAAGAACAATGCTCACTTTTAAATCGAAACAACATAAATCCAGTCTTGTGGAGTCTGAACATATATTGTAGTGATATAAAATGTCCCCATAACGCAAGAGGCAGCACCTCTCTAACACTCTCCAGCGCTTGCTGCACTTTTTATGTTCCTGTTTTCTCTTTTAGACTGGGACTTTTCCAAGCTGAAAAGAGACAACTAAGGGGATATGATAGAGGTCTATAAAATCATAACTGTGTGGAGAAAGTAAATAAGGAAGCATTATTAACTCCTTCTCATAACAAAAGAACTAGGGATCACCCAATGAAATTAATAGGCAGCAGGTTTAAAAACAAATAAAAGAAATATTTCTTCACTCAACACACAGTCAACCTGTGGAACGCCTTGCCAGATGATGTTGTGAAGGACAAGACTATAACAGGGTTCAAATAGGAACTAGATAAGTTCATGGAGGATAGGTCCATCAATGGCTATTAGCCAGGAAGGACAGGGATGGTGTCCCTAAGCTTTGTTTGCCAGAAGCTAGGAATGGGTGAAAGGGGATGGATCACTTGATTACCTGTTTTGTTCATTCCCTCTGGGCATCTGGCATTGGCCACTGTTGGGAGACAGGATACTGGGCTAGATGGACCTTTGGTCTGACCCAATCTCGCTGTTCTTATGGGAGGGAGGGAAATTGGTGAAACTGTGATTTAATGCATCTTTTTCACAAATAAGAGTTTCCCTTGTTTATGCCATTATCATTTATTTATTATTTTAATTCTTGTAGCGCTCTGAGGGCCCAGTTAGACCGAGGACTCCATTGTGCTTAGTATAGTGCAAACACATTGGAAGACACAGTCCCTGCTCTGAAGAGTTTACAGTTAGAGCTGGTCAGGAATTTTTGACAAAATATTCAACAGAAACTGCAATTTCATTGACATCAAAATTGCTTGTGGAGAAGGGTCCACGTCTATGAATTTCTAGATTCAAACAACATTTTATAAATTATCAAAACATCCAGTTTCAACATTTTTAAATGAAATGTTCCATTTTAGAATTCAAAACAACCTTTAAATTCAAAATTTCAGTTTATTTATATCAGAGGGGTAGCTGTGTTAGTCTGGATCTGTAAAAGCAGCAGAGAATCCTGTGGCACCTTATAGACTAACAGACGTATTGGAGCATGAGCTTTCGTGGGTGAATGCCCACTTTGTCGGTTGCATCCAACAAAGTGGATATTCACCCATGAAAGCTCATGCTCCGATACGTCTGTTGGTCTACAAGGTGACACTGGACTCTTTGCTGCTTTTGCAGTTTATTTATAGTTTAAAATAGTAAACAAATTAAAAAGGGAGGAGAAGGGAAAGAGGAATAGTTACACAGATTTAAATAGGGCAGCTAAGCATGTGGCTAAATGATCTTGAGTCATTTGAAAAATATAAATTACAAGGTAAAATTAAAAGGACAAATATCCAAAATGTCTAGCGAGCATTTGTATACGTATTTGGCACTAGCATTTCCTTTAGGAACCATGGCAGCAGTGGCTGTAGAGTTTTGAAGAACAGGGTAATAGCGTTACCCTGCACATAAGGGGTGGCATGGAAGAAAGTGCAAACGTGTTTGTAAGAGAAGTGGATAATGGAGACTGGCATTGCTGGCAGAGTGCAGGAGATAGAGGAGAACATGATAAGACAGAGCAGATAAGCAAGAAGATGGGCTCTTTGCAGGAGTTTTTAATGGATCTGAAGGGAATGAGGTGGTTGTCTGGAAGACCAGGGCAGAGACAGAGACCTGAAGTGATGCAGGATGAGGGAGTTGTAGTGATGTAGAGAAACAGAAAGAGTTTGACTTTGAGAGATATTCTAGGGAGAAAAAAGGAAGGTTTGGATACAGCCTGAATGAGCAGGTTGAGAGAAGGCAGAGTCCAAGCATCCCACTAACAGGTCTGGGGAAGGGAGGATAGTTGTGTTGTCAGCTGTGATGGGGAAAACAGTGAGCCAGCAATTTTGGTTATGTTCGTTTTAAAACGAGAGGCCAGCTAAGCACGCAGCGAGACAGACAGGTCGGGGTGGACAGGCCACTGCATAAGTCATCAGTGTGAAGATGGCAATTGTAACTGAGCAGATGAGGTCACCATAAGAAAGGGCACAGCAACGAGAGAAAAGGAAGAGCCTTGTGCAATCCCCATGGATAGTGGGAGGGGGAGACAGAGAAACAATCAAAAGAGATGGGGAAGGAATGGCTTGAGAGGTCAGAGAACCAGGTAGGAAGAAGGTATAAAAGCAGCTGAGAGGTCAAGGATGACAGCCAGGGAGTAAAAGCCCTGAGCTTTGGCAATACCTCCTTGACAAATAATTATCCTAAGACAACAAAGAAACCGGTCTTCTGTTCCTACCAGTATTAAACTCATTTGTTTTAGAGGGACAAGTACGACCATTTTGCTGTTACCTCTCTCTACAACGCTGATTACAAACACAAATCATGTAGCTCTTCCAAGTGCAAAAGGCAGCAGCAGTGCTCAGAACCACTTCACCTCTAACTACACCTCTATCCCGATATAATGCTGTCCTCGGGAGCCAAAAAATCTTACCATGTTATAGCTGAAACCGTGTTATATCCAACTTGCTTTGATCCACTGGAGTGTGCAGCCCCATCCTCCCCCGGAGTGCTGCTTTACCGCGTTATATCCAAATTCATGTTACATTGGGGTAGACGTGTACATTATCCCAGCTTCCTCCTAGGCATTGCTGCATGGCATCAACTCCATTGTTCAAATCCAAATTTCAAATGGGTCACTGAGCTGAGAAACTATGAGTATATCCACACTGCGATTAAAATCCCACGGCTGGCCTGTGCCAGCTGACACGGGCTCACGGGGCTTGGGCTAAGGGTCTATTGAATTGGGATGCTGGCATCAGGGATCATGATGAAGCTCGAGCTCTAGAACCCAACAAGGTGGGAGGGCCCCAGAGTTGCAATTAAACAGCCCCTCTGCCCGAGTCAGCTGGCACAGGCCAGCTGCGGGTGTGTCATTGCAGTGTAGACAGAATATGATTTTACTTTACTACCAGTTTCAAAGTCTCCGTCGAACTACGACCCAGGCACCAAGGATGAGGAAGCACAACTGAAAAGATTCCACGGTCGTCGGGATGTAGCTGAACAGCAGAGGCAGAGCATGCATCAGATGCAATATTCTTGAAAGGGGCAGTGTAAACACAGAACTCATGTAACTACAGAGATGACTGAAAGGTGCTGAGCATGATAATAGGCTAGGCTGCTGAAAGGACAATTATGGAACCAAACGGAAGCTGTGGGTGACACCACAGTAGTTAACTATGTAGCGGTACCATTCCTGAAGCAATAACTGTAATGAAGTGTATTATTTGTGGCTGTGTGTGTCCAAGTATAATACTGATTATCTGCTGAAGGGAGGCAATGCAACTATTCTAACCTTCACACCCTTCTGCAGTGAAGGAATAAACACACTTTGCAAAGTGCCCAGTGACAACGTAATCTGTTCCAGGCAGAATGATTTCACACCTGCCATTCAGGATCAGACCCAGCTGGGCAGCACAAAGCAGTTTCCATGGGAAGATATTTTAAAATGAACAATTTGCATTGTGCCAAGGACAGGAGATGCAGAGCTGTCCTGTTGTATATAGGGCAACTTCCAGTGTCCACATCCATTAGACACTGGGTCCTTTTCCTAACATTAGCAAATGAAGCCAGTCAGCATATGCTTTAAACAGGGGTTAAAGTAGCCTCTCAGCAAGCACAGGGCTTTGCCTTTCAAAGGAAATTTTGTTCCTTATTGAATTTCTCCTAAACACTATACCTGTAATTTCACTACACAGACGTGGGTCCTCTTATTAGCCCTTCCAAAAAGAACAGAATTGAAAATACAAAACTTTCCTAGAGTGCTTTAAACCATCTTATAGAATCTAACAAAGAATTAGAATCCTGCCTTAAAATCAGACTGGATAGTTCAAAATATCCCATTTATTATTGTGTGGCAGTGGCCATAGGTACCAATCAGGATATAGGCTTCCTTGTGACAGGCGCTACGCACATAGAAATAGAGTGCATGCCCCATACATTTGAAATCAAATGTAATTGTATAGAAGGAAGAGATCAATCTCAATTTTTTAAAGGTCTTTAGAGTAATTTCAATAGAAGCTTATTAAATGTCTGTGCAACTTACTTCGTTTCATTCCTATTAAATTCCTCAGGACTTTCTATAATGAATGTGGAGGCAGTTAGAGCTTTCCAGCAGGCAACAACAAGAATGGCCTTCTAACAACTCTATCAAAATAGCTTACTCACATAGATGTAAATGCACTCTGAGAACTGATCATTAATCTAAATGCTAATCCTGTGGCAATGTAGGCAGGTAACGGTCTCAAATAGTAATGATTCGGGAATACAATAGGGACTCTACACAGTACTGATTTGGGAATGCAGACCCAAAAAGATCTCAAAGTTTTCTTCTTGGAAACATGGTTCTAAACCTGAATTTCCAGGACATGCCATATGTTCTTGTACATACACCACCTTGCATCACATCAAGGGTTACAAAGGAACCCTAAAATGGCTAAACTTTTTCTGACTTAAACAGATAGACATCCGGGCTTTGTAATAAACCTTCAAAAAGAGCATTTAATTGTGCTTCTGTTGAATGAAGACACCTTTGAGAAGTCAGCCAGCTAGCAATGTCTGGATAGGAAAGCTGGAAAGAGTTCATGCAATAAACCAAACAGAAAGCAAAAACCAATGAAAGTAGAACTAACAACCTACTGACCACCCCGTGACCTGGCCCCTCTGCTACCAATGAAAAACCAATGAAACCAACCTGTGTAAAAACCAATGGAAGTAGAACTACCAACCCATTGACATGACCCCTCTGCTGATTTGATTTGTCCCCTTGGGTACTTTTTGTCTTTCAGACCATAAGTTCTTAAGATAGGAACTGTATCTTGCCTAGTACATTGCAGGAGCTATCACAACCTCTACAATAACTGGTACAAGCTCCTCTCACTTCAATTATAAGATCTAACAAATACTTTCTTTATTAAAAAAGGATGATTTTTCTCTTGGTAAGCTTCCTTGGGAGAAAAAAGAACAGGAGTACTTGTGGCACCTTAGAGGTCAACAAATTTATTTCAGCATAAGCTTTTGTGGGTTAGAGCCCAATTCATCGGAGAGATTTCTCAGTGAAGAACGTTTTTGGTCAAGTTGTGTAGCATATGTTCAACGGCTACAGTCTTTGATTATGAATGCTAGGAAAACTCAGCATCTGGAGAGTCATCAGCAGAAGGAACGCCTAAGCATCAAGCATAAACAGCATGTCTGTAATTGATCTAAATCTCTTGGAAGAAAGACTGCTGTGTCCCAGACAATTAAACATGGCTCTCCCTTTATCCATGACAAGGTGAGTTGCAAACCCTAGGAACACCTTGAGCCTGGTACAGTTCTTTTTCAGCATCCTTAAACCTCAACAGCTTGTCTATTTAAATCCCACTTTCCTCAACACCTCATCCTTCTTGGTGCTCTGTCTCCTAGCAATATTAAAATGACTGTTTACACTAAGATCAATTTTCATGTTACTGGCTGAACCATGGAGGTTTCCATAAAACTTTTACAGTAGCACAATTAAAACACTGAAATTTATCACATTGTATTATCTTTACCACAGTATTTGTTATATTCCCCCAAATTAGACTGGAACATACTTGTAAATACCACGGTAACAACTTTGTGCCATAAAAATCAAGATTTTAATGGCACCTACCCATAGCTAGATGGAGGTGCACTTATTGCTATGTTGATTCTAGAGTTATTACAATAATAATGTAAGGTACTTCCTGTTTAGGAGTCAATAGCTTTGCCTTGGGTTCATAATGTTACACTTTTTTATTTTCATTGACATGGTGGAGATAGGCCTGGGTTCACAAACTCAGTTTGAAATACAATTCTAACAAACATACTTCAGTGTGCAGAGAAGAGCCTTGCTGACCTTGAGCGGGAAGGAGTGGGGGAAAAAAAGGCAGGAGAGGGAGAGACAGACTGATAGTTTGATGGGAAGAAGGAGACAAAGGAGTTTTAGCTAAAAAAAATTTAGGATCCAGAATCTTCACAGGCCACTATTTTCAGAAGCTTTTTTTTCTCTCTCTCCATTTAATATGTTTTCCATGTAATTAAAATGAGTATAACTATAGCTTGAGGGTGCTTCTTACTACCTCAGTAACCATATCCTGGGCTCACTGACTCAGTCTTTGGAGCTTATTTGCTATATAAGCAACCATGCCTCCAGCCTTTATTTTAAATTTAGCCCAAAATAGGTTGATAATCTTGTAAACAGATTATCCCTCAAGTTCTCATTATTTTATTTCTACAGCACTTTAGGGGAGCAAGGAGCTTTAAAAATAAGTGGCAAGCTACTCCCAGTGAGCTAACACGTCTGCTCAAACTCCACCACAAGGAGTAACGACGAAACGAATGGCGAGGCCTTTTCCTGCATGTGTGTTTTACAGCTACCTTTCTAAAGAATTTCAAAGTGTGTTTATTAAAAAGGAATAGTGTATGTCTTCAAACTATTAAGCATTTTCTTCCCTCTCTGGGGAAGTCTGAACAACAACTTTCTATACAAATATTGCTAAAGGAGTAGATACAGAATCTATGAACAAGAAGTGGAGGCAAAATGGATGTGCACACTTTTGTACAGTACAGTATATATTATATAGACTATGTGACAAGCACACACTATGTAAAACAGAAACAGACAAAACAGACATGGCTACTGGAGTGAAGTACCATGTACTGATACAGGAGACAAAGGTATGCTTGTGAAGAAATGCAGACAATAGAAATGGATCAGAACAGGGGCAGATATTCAGTGAGCACTTACAAGTGGAATTTCTCCTCCCAAACAGGGTTCAGATTCCCAAAAATTGTTTTAGTTCTCTTCTTTGTTTTGCCAACTTGAACCGTCACATATGGATCACTGGATCCAGTTTTGTCCTTGGCCTGCAGACCTTGAGCACAAACCACTGTGGAGAAAATAATAATAAAGTTTTGCTATAAGCTTGCAGTGCTAAAAGATGTGTGCATGTCCTGTACGACGGAACAGCTTACTGCACAGGAATGCTTACCAATGACAGCCTCTCAGTTTAACACTGAGAGTCACAGATTCCAAGGCAGAAGGGACCATTGTGATCAGCTTGTCCGAACTCCTGTATAACACAGACCATATAACTGCCCCAAAATAATACCTAGAGCAGATCTCTTAGAAAAACATCCAGTCCTGACTTACAAATTGTCAGTGACGGAGAATCCACCACAGCCCTTAGTAAGTTGTTCCAATGGTTATTCTCACTGCTGAAATTTACGTCTTATTTCTAGTCTGAATTTCTCTAGCTTCAGCTTACCGGTGATAGTGATTTTAGCTGACCATTTGGAGGTGCCATCCAGCACACTCTGTTTCACTGTCTTCATTTGCTGAGCATGTGTTAATTTGCTCTCACTAAAAACATCTCTGATCAAGTCAAAGATTTCTGGCTTGTTCCGTTCCCGAATCTTCATGCGATCCTTCATGGCCATGATGATGTTTTGAGTCCGATCCTCTGCTCCATGTTTAGAGCTCTTCTCTGCTGCTCCTGTGTACAGTAAGGCATGGAACAGTCACCAAAAGCTTGAAAAGAATGAGGAAATCACAGATGTTATGTTACAGAATCATGACGACAGGGATCAAGTTTATTATATTAAAAAAAAAATCAGTTGATAAGATATGTTGTGATAATTGGACTACTAATTGGGAGCTCAACTCTGAAAAGTGAATGACAGTCATAGAATGTCACAATAACCCTTATAACAAAGAAATGTTGATGGGAAAGGGTGCAAAAGGGAGACAGCCTGAATTAGTCCAAACAAGCCGGCCTCCTGGGATAATTCAAGGACTGTGTTAAGATCACGCCTTGTAAACAAGAAGAGTGTGGGAATGGAAAAATCAGCAAACAAACTGGTGTGCTGGATAGGAAGCCTAATTGGTGGATAAAACAATGAAGGGACAGGGCTATTTTGCCCACCACTCTTTTGAGGTCCTTTAAAAAGAGAGAGGGAGAGAGAGAGAGCGCGCACACGATCAAGAGGAAAATTGGTGAAACAATCTCAGCAACTCCTGTGACAGGATCTATCATAACACACCTGGACCTTCGCCATACTAATGCTGAGTGATGTTCTGACCAGACCGGGTCAAAGCGTGGGACTTAGATGATATTGCCACCTCCATGGGCTCCGACTGAATCCAACCCCTTATCTGGGATGCGAGACATTGAGTTCTCTCCATCCCTACCCCTCCTCCTCCCATGAACTCTTTTCATTCCCCTCCTTACTTATTCTCTTTCCTATCACTCTCCTTTTTCCTTCTGTCGAGTAAGAGTCTGGTGTGCTGGCTAAGACTGGGTATTTTGCAATACTGCCGTAAACCTGCAACCAGAGAGGTAAGTAAAAGCAATGCCCTAAACAGCCCAACCCTTGTACAACTTTGCCAGGTCTTGGAGTGGCTAATAAGACTAGCAGAGAAATTGCAAGTGAAAAGTCAACACCAGAGAGCAGCTGCATTTTCTATCTTTGCCCTTCTTCTCTGCCCCTTTTTGTGTGCATTTCTCTGGTTTGTCTTCTTAAGAAACCGGATAAGACTTTAACAAGTCCAGACCATCTTAACCCACTTTTTCCCTTTTCTCCGAAAAGGGAAATTACCATAATCTAAAAAGACTTTCAAAAGGGGGGCGAATTCCCTCTAAAAACACTCTTCAGGTAGAGGGAAAGGGAACAGAGAATGTTGTTAGAATGAACGCCTTACTTCTTAATTTACATTTCAAATGTTTTAACCTTTTCCCTCTTCTTTTCTGCATCTTTAATAAAAAGTTTTAAAAGATTTTTAATGGTGTTTTCTATACAGTACAAAGCAGGTTGAGGTCCCTGTATACCCAACCCCAAATCTTGATTAGTGCTGTTTAATGTTGGACAGTGAAAGTATCATGTTAAAACCTGTAATACTTTGGGACCATTTCTTTCACCTAAATGAATACGAGACACACTCAACTCAATGCCTCTTGCCACTGGCCAGACTGAAGTTGGGATCGAAAAGTGGTGGACAAATGTCATCTAAAGAGGCAGCAGCTATTCAGTCCCACTGTTGTATCAGATACTACATTTAAGAAATAAATACTGTAGATGTGGATTCCAGGAACCATTTTAAACATTGTGCTTTAATTGGCCAAACAAGGCATAAAAGGAACATTAGATGTGCTTCATAGAGGAATATTTTCTATTGTAAGCCCAATTTGCATCCACACCTATCTTCAAAAGCTTCTCTTCATGTGAAATATATAGCCAGAAGACACTCATAACAAAATTTGAGTTGAATCAGACAATATGTTCCTGAGACATGGCACTTTGAAAAACTGGCATGTTTCCCTTTTTGAAATACCTTTTAACTAGGGTTGTCGATTAAAGTGATTAACTCAAAAAAATTAATCATGATTTAAAAAATTTATCATGATTAATTGTATTCAAACAATAGAATACCAATTGAAATTTTAAATATTTGATGTTTTCTACATTTTCAAATATATCAATTTCAATTACAATACAGAATACAAAGTGTACTGTGCTCACTTTATATTACTTTATTACAAGTATTTGTACTGTAAAAATAATAAAAGAAATAGTATTTTTCAATTCACCTCATACAAGTATCATAATGCAATCTCTATCGTGAAAGTACAACTTGCAAATGTAGAGGTTTTTTTGTTCCATAACTGCACTCAAAAATAAAACAGTGTAAAACTTTAGAGCCTACAAGTCCACTCAGTCCTACTTCTTGTTCAGCCTAATCGCTAAGACAAACAAGTTTATTTACATTTGCAGAAGACAATGCGCCTGCTTCTTGTTTACAATGTCAACTGAAAATGAGAACATGCATTCGCATGGCACTTTTGTAGCTGGCATTGCAAGGTATTTACGTGCCACATTATGCTATAACATCATAGAGGCCCTTCATGCTTTGGCCATTGTTCCAGATAGGCATGCATCATGCTTGAGCAATTGTTAAAGAGAATGGCGTTAATTAAAATGGTGAACTGAGACTCCTTGGGGGGAGAATTGTATGGTCAAACTATGCTATGTCTTATCCATTCACCATATATTTCAATTGGTTAAAGAGGGTCTATGATTTGACCGTATAGGCACATGTTTGTTTAAGAAATTTCATTGCAAGATTTGACGACCGAAGGAACCAATGGGAGATTCTAAAGATGCTAACAGGCAGATTGACCAGAGATTAAGAATCTGAAAGTGCCTCCAAATCTGAGAGGGGATGAGGTGTGGAGCGATGCTTCAGAAGTCTTTAAAAGAGAAGCAACACTCTGATTGGCAATCAGAAACCTACGAAACCAAACACCAAACAAAGAAAATCAACCTCGGGCTGGTGGCTTTTGACTCAGATCATGAACAGGTGTCAGTCAACTGGGTTGAATCGTTATCAGCAACCCCTCAGCATGAATGGCATCCGACTGGGGGAAGCATCAAGGGAAAAATGAATCTTTAGCACATTTGGCATGTAAATATCTTGCGATGCCAGCTACAACAGTGCCATGCAAATGCCTGTTCTCACTTTCAGGTTATATTGTAAACAAGAAGCGGGCAGCACTATCTTCTGAAAATGTAAATTAACTTGTTTGTCTCAGTGAGTGGCTGAACAAGAAGTAGAACTAATTGGATGTGTAGGCTCTAAGTTTTACATTGTTTTGGTTTTGAGTGCAGTTATGAAACAAAAAACCTACATTTGCAAGTTGTACTTTCACAATAAAGAGATTGCACTATGGTACTTGTATGAGGTGAATTGAAAAATATTCTTTTTTTTTACAGTGCAAATATTTGTAATAAAAATATATAAAGTGAGCACTGTACATTCTTTATTCTGTGTTGTAATTGCAATCAATATATTTGGAAATGTAGAAAACATCCAAAAATATTTAAATAAATGGTATTCTATTAGTGTTTAACCAGCACAATTAATTGTGATTAATTTTTTTTAAATTGCTTGACAGCCATATTGTTTTTCTGTAAATATCTCAAAAACAGCTTCCTCCAGAAACTGCAAAACTGAATTAATTGCACAGGAAATCTATATACATTGAGAAGATTTTAGCTGAGATTTTTAGAAGTGCTGAAGCAACCAAGAATTTCCATGGGACTCGTGCTCTTAAGTGAATGAGATACTTCTAGAAATGTCAGCCTGAGTGCACAGGAGTGTTTCTGATAAAGCTGGATTTTTATTTCTGCATGATTTGCTACACATTTTTGAACATCTGAAGAGATGCAGGTGACAGCAGACTTCTATACAAAGTTCAGCACAGTCACTTACTTCATAGTAATAGTAATTCTTCAAGAGGATGCACTGTAGTTGCACATGCTCATGCATGCGAGACTGGATTTTTTTTTTTTTTTTTTTAATAGCAGTGTCTGTCAGGGCCATGCATGAGCCTTGTGCCTCCTCGTGCTCCTGCGTGATGGTATAAAGGGAACCACAAATGCAACCTTCCCTCAGATTCTGTGCCATTCAAAGATTTCAGAATTCTGAAAGTAGGGATGGAGCCTAATGAGATCCACACTGACTATGACACCCCAAAGAACTACAGTTACTGCAGCATGTTACCTGATTTTAGGAGACTATCTATATGGGTTATAGCCTCACCAATTAATCTGATCAGAAGATCAGGTTCTTGTCCCAGAATTAGACTACAAGGATAAGCAACCATAGTTCTTTCTGGTGGTCAGTGTCAGAATGGATCAGACTGTATGTGCCCGGCAATCACTATCCCCCAGGATGGTGGAAATAAGGAGTTTCAGCTACATCAGTCAAAAAGAGATTGCAGTACTGCTCTCTTGAACTTGGCATCTGATCTAGTGGCTAAATCCAGTATATAATATTTGACAAAGGCAGGGGGTTACCCTATAGCACGCTCGGTAGATTTTGGATATTGGCACATTTCTGAAGCAGGCAGAGAATGTCACTTGATATCTGGAGTGGTGAGCCTTGATCTTCAGGGGGAGAGGTACATCAGTCAACTGGCAACGTGAGATAAACTGTGTTATTCACCTAGATATTCTCTGTAATGAGACGGCCTGACTTTTGGAACAGCTGGTTATAGCCAGAAATAAACAGGAAGTCACTTTTGAATGGTTTCATTATGTTGATGTAATAAAGTAGGGTTCTGAAACATCTGGAGCATGTAACTTCTTCTCTCCTAGTGCAGAATGGGCAAATTAATGGATTAATTGAGGCAGAATTCTGAGATCCCTTGGGGGATGAGCTGAGGATAAGGTTTCAGCACCACTTTGATGCCACTATTTACCTCTCTCCATTCTGAAAACTGACCATTTATTCCTACCCTTTGTTTCCTATCTTTTAACCAGTTACTGACCCATGAGAGGACCTTCCCTCTTATCCCATGACGGTTTACTTTTCTTAAGAGGCTTTGGTGAGGAACCTTGTCAGTAGCTTTCAGAAATCTAAGTACACTATATCCACTGGATCCCCCTTGTGCACATGCTTGTTGACCTCCTCAAAGAATTCTAGTAGATTTGTGAGGCATGATTTCCCTTTACAAAAAACACACCAACTCTTCCCCAACAAATTATGTTCATCTAGGTGTCTGACAATTCTCTTCTTTATTACAGTTTCAGGAAGAGAGTGTCTGTTTCCCAGGGAAAAAAGTTCTATTTTGTAAATGGAGCCTGATAGTTCACAACCCAGAGGTCCTGGAATGACTTGAAATCAATCACTGGCACTGGTGTTACTCTCTCACCTGATGACAAGGACGACTCTTTGGGAGGCAACAGAATTTTCTCCTGCTGTCCCTCGGTTGTAACCTCAAGCTGCTTGTGGAGGCCAATATCCTGCTCTGATATGGAGGGCCTTGCTAATGACACCTTTCCTTGTCTTCCTTCGTGCTTGGGAGAGGAATATGATCTGGGACCTGTGCAGAAATAGTCCTCAATAAGGCCAATATGGCCAAAGTGTCACATTGTAAGGATTCTGGCCAAGGTTGACATTGGCTGGTCCAGAGCCAGGGCCATCTTGCCTGAGGTGGGGCTCCAGATGGGATCCTCTAGTATCCCTTCTTTAGGGCCACTTTCTGAATGTGGGAGAGAGGGGTTCCTACTTGACAACAGTGAAACTGCATAAGTTGGCAAGGATGATGAGTATACTGCCTTCAAACAGTGCAGCCTTGGTACTGGCTGGGGTGTCCCAAAGTCTCAGCAGGAGATGCCAGTTCCTCTATTAAGATATATCTTGGGCTCCTGGTGAGTTTGGACACAAGTACTAATGTCAGTATGTGGTTGGTCCTTCTCCAGTCTTCAGGTACATCTACACTGCAGTTAGCAGTGCGCTTCCCAGCTCAGACAGACAGCACTTGCTAGCCTGCTTGAGCTAATGCACTAAAAATATCAGAGTAGCTGGGGGTAGAATGAGTGTCAGCTCAGGCTAGCCATACAAATGCATATCTAGGGGGCCTAGGCAGGATTGTAATTAGGCAACTAGTCTGAGCTGCCACCCTTGCTACCCAAGCTCATCTGCTATTTCTAGCAGAGCTAGCACGTGTGTCTACTGGAGTTGAGAAGCACACTCCCACCTGCAGTACAGATGTAACCTTAGAGACAATGGATGACTTGGAGACCATATCTCTGGAGGAACAGCATTTGTGATTGTCCTTAAAGAAAGGTCCCAAAGGGTATTTTGAGTGGATTATGATAATCTAGTCTGATCTCTGGCATTATCACAGGCTGATGTGTCTTTGAAAAACTCCCACTTAGAATATTGTAGCTATAAAAATTAAAAATATTTGCAAGGCTGTAAATTCAAAATTAAGGTGAAAGACCATAAGAAGACAGGATGGAGGTGAAGTAGTCAAACCAAAAAAGTCCAACGAGTGCATCCTGTTCATCTACACATCTCCAAACCCCAAGTTTCCTAGAAGCATGAGATAGTAATGATGGGATCAAGATTTATCATTCCCTGATAAATTTCATAGTCATGTTAACTGCTCACAAGAAGTTAGCACCAGTTAGGTTTAAGCCATGAATTAAGGACACTATTACCACAAGCAACAGACTGGACAAGCTAGAGAACAGCAGCTTATAAAATTTACAGAGGCCCCCCAAGATGGGAGGGGTTGCAAGCACTTTGGAGGACAGGATTGGAATTCAAAGTGACTGACAAATTGGAGAACTGGTCTCAAATCAACAAGATGAAATTCAACAAAAACAAATGCAAAGTACTTTGCTTAGAAAGGAAAAATGAAATGTGCAACTACAAACTGGGGAATAACTGGCTATGTGGCAGTTCTACTGAAAAGCATTTGGATAACAAATTGAATATGAGTCAACAATGTGATGCAGTTTCAAAAAAAGCTAATCTCATTCTGGGCTGTATTAACAGGAGTGTCGTATGTAAGACACAAAGTAAATGTCTCACTCTATTCAGCACTGGCAAAGCCTCAGCTGGAGTAGTGTCCAATTCCGGGCGACGCCCTTCAGGAAAGATGTGAGAGTCCAAACTGGAGACAGTCCAGAGAAAAGCAATAAAAATGGTAAAAAGGTTTAGAAAACCTGATCTATGAGGAAAGGATTAAAAAAGTGGGTGTTTTTAGTCTCAAAAAAAGATGACGGGGGACCTGATAGTCTTCAAATAGGTTAAGGGCTGTTATAAAGAGGATGGTGTTCAATTGTTCTCCATGTCCATTGAAGTAGGGCAACAAAGTATACCAGTCATTTTCCAGCTACTCCCACAAAGCAGATTTTTGTTAGATATTAGGAAAAACTTTCTAACTATAAAGGTAGCTAAGCTTTGGAATAGGCTTTCAAGATAGGTTGTGGAATCCCTGGGTTTTTAAGAACAAGCTGGACAAACACCTGTCAGGGGGAGGATAGCTCAGTGGTTTGAGCAGTGGCCTGTTAAACCCAGGGTTGAGAGTTCAATCCTTCAGGGGTCCACTTAGGGATCTGGGGCAAAAACTGGTCCTGCTAGTGAAGGCAGGGGGCTAGACTCGATGACCTTTCAAGGTCTCTTCCAGTTCTAGGAGACAGGGATATCTCCAATTATTATTATTATTTATTTGATGGTCTAGGTTAGCTTTATTTAATCCTGCCACAGCACAGGGGCTGGACTTGATGACTTCTCAAGGTCCCTTCATGCCATACATTTTTATGATTCTATAAGATAAACAGGAATATCAGACTTTACCCTACACACAAGTTTGCAGTGGTTTACTAAGGGTGTGTTTTTAAACTGGACTTACTTAGACCTGTGCAAAATTCTGTGTGGACACTTATCAGTTTAAGAGAGTGTCTTATTTTGGTCAGCTTAATCTGTTTTTACTGGATAAAGTTAAACTGAAATAAACTACTTAAACCCAGATCATGGTGTCTACCCACAATCTTGCATCTATAACTAAACTGTTTTAAAAATACACATGTAATTACACCAGTGAAGGTTTACGTGTAGACAAGAGCCTTTGGCTCACAGGAATACCTGAGGATTTGAGAATGTGGTCAACCCCTCCATGAAGCTAACAGGTGATACTGGGAAGTGATTCACACAAAGCATTGATATTATGGTTATGGAAAATTTTTCAGAGGCTATTGACTGAGTGTAGAGACAGGTGGGACGGACCTGTCCCAGGGGCCACAGCAGAACTCTGGGGGCTAATTTATCTCTATAGATTTAGCCACGGGTTCTCTGCTTTGTCCCAAGGACTCACACAAGGAGCCTAGGGCTGGGTTGTGTAAATTGCTAGCCTGCAGATGGAAAGAGGGGCTTGTGGAGTCTGGAGCGGGGCACCAGGGTTGTCAGCAGCCAGTAGTTTTGTGTGAGTTTCCTCCAGCCGGCAGACAAGGCTCCCTTGTGCTGCAAGCAGGCAGTAACGATTCCCCCTGTACACCTTGCATAACCCCAAAAGGGTCTCAGTAATCCCCATAGTGTGATATGCAAGCACCTCTCACCTCCTCCCAAAGTGATATCTTGTATCCAGTTACAGATTGAACATTCAGTAAAGATGTGGAGCTGAAACGATCCAAAGGGCAACACTCGGAACTTCAAATACAAAGTACAACGCAATTCTAACATGACTAAGGCTTTCAGTCACAGGGGTGTACACTATCCCCTACATATATCTACATATAGTAAAATCCTTGAGTGACTGGCCTAGAACACATAAGCTTATTGAGAGAAACCAAAGAAGCAAACAGTCCAATTTTATCAGTAATATCTGGGATCCTGAAATCTAGAATAAACTATAAAAAAAAATAAGCTTTACAGACAATAACTTGCAATCCAATCCCTAAGAGCTTCAGCGGCATGGGTGAAAGTGTTCTGTTTTTCAGCATTACTTTTGGAGGAAATCACTGACCACACAACATGTGAATGTAAATGATTTGCTATAAATGATAGACAATTCCTAACTTTAAGGCCTGCTTGCTCTTACACCACCACCATGGTTTCCACAGAAAGTCAACGTAAGGGAATTAATTATCTGTGTCATGGTACCAATGGAAATCCAAAACACATTAGGTGTGTGAAGATGGAGAGTGGTTTCAAATGGTAACATCTCATAGTAAATGTGAGCCCTTGTTCATTCCGTTTTTTGAAGGCTGTTTTATGTCAGTTTGAAGGTTTTTTGTATAAGAATAAACTCTCTTCCAGTGAATGACTGCAGTGGCAGAGTTCAAAGGCCTGAAGAATATACAAGTTCTTGAGCTGCTCAGTGCCCTATACACGGGGTTTGGATGTCCCCAACACGCTCTCTAGAAATCAGTCATGATATGGGTCAATCTGGCAGTGGATGCAGAGTGGTTTGGTTCCCTCTGCATCCACTTACAGATTGACCCATACCATGGACTGATCACAACTATCAGTGAAGCATAACAGCACTGGCAGTTTAATGGAAAAAAATCAAGACGGCAGCATTGGTGGTATAGAAGACAGCTGTGCAGTAGGAGGAGAACGATTGGAAATTATTTATTCTTAGAACTTAAAATAGACATTCAAATGTAAAGTAAGGATATTCTTACTCATTCTGGGCAAATATTTCCCAAAATACAATATTAGGAGCAAACAGGTGCTTTAATCATTGCTCAGCATGGAAAATGAAATATTTATCACTACTGCAAACTTACCTGTCACACAGGACAATCCAATTTCAGAGCCACTTTCTGAGGTCATAATATGTTCAGTGTCTAATAAGCAAAACTTTCCTATTCACAAAAAAATGTTACTGGCTTCCAGGCTTGAATCGAAAACTATCTGAAGAAGTTTAAAGTGAACTTAAGCTCCAGGAGCCCAAATGGCATCAGAAGCCAGAAATAATTAACACTGTTTTCATCTGGTGTGGAAACTAAACCCCTTCTTGTCAGATGCCAACATAGCCACAGCAATCAACGCGTCATTAGCTACCAGTTAATGACTGCAGTACATGGTGATGAGGGATTCTCCAGATGGTCTAATGTTCAGTGGCCTGTCTTCTGAGTAGCACCGACCAACAAGAACACGTGACCCCAGTGTCATGCATACCACGTTGGTTCCCCATTCAATAAAAGATTCAGTTTAAGACCTTGATCCTTTATTTTAAGACCCTCAAATGACTGAGCCCTGGCTATCTCAGGGACTAGTCACAACAGTTGTAAACCTCAGGCAGGATGGAATTAATAGCATGAAAAATCAGACATAGGAGTAAGACACAGGGCCATCTCAGTGGCTGGTCCATAGCTGTGCAATTTCCTTCAATGAGGACCTTACCATCAGAACATCCTCACTCTGAAAACCCTTCAAAACTCTGCTCCCACTACTTCTATGCCTTCATTTCTTAGTGTCACAGCCACTCATCGCCAACCTTCGATTCCCCCATTTATACCAATCATTTTCCAGCTACTTCCACAAAGATATCTGAGGCTTGAGAGTCCTTTGAGCACTACTGCAATTAACAGTGCTGGGGCCATGTTCAGAGTGCGGGATACAAACCATCTTTTCCCAGTAGCTTTCCCTTAGGGATTTCAACAATAGCTTGATGTGAACAGAGGATAAAAAGAAAGGAAGAGTGAGAGCACTAATGGAAAAAACTTCTAGCACATCTGAAAATGGAAGTCGAAGGGGATGAGACAATATATAATTAATTGGTCAAGAGAAGATATGTATGTAAGTACAGTAACTCCTCACTTAATGTTGTAGTTATTTTCCTGAAAAATGCGACTAAGCAAATGATGTTAAGCAAATCCAATTTCCCCATAAGAATTAATGTAAATGAGGAGGTTAGGTTCCAGGGAAATTTTTTTCACCAGACAAAAAGAGTATTTTATATACATACACACATGCACATACACACACTATAAGTTTTAAACAAAATTTAATACTGCTACACAGCGATGACTGTGAAGCTTGCTTGAGGTGGAGGAGTCAGAGAGTGGGATATTTCCCTTACTGCTCAATGATGAACTAGCAATTGGCTGAGCCCTCAAGGGTTAACTCTCAATCTATAAGGCAGCAGGAATGGAGGGTGTGTGAGAGAGAGAGAGTATCAGAGGGGTAGCCGTGTTAGTCTGGATCTGTAAAAGCAGCAGAGAATCCTGTGGCACCTTATAGACTAACAGACGTTTTGGAGCGTGAGCTTTCGTGGGTGAATACCCACGAGAGAGGCACATTTCCCCTTTTAAGTACACTGCCTTGTCAATTAGATCAGCTTGCTGAGACCGCAGCTGGTGCAAGCTCCCTCCATCCTGAGCCCTGGTATGTCTTCCCTGCTCTGTGGAAGATGGGGTAAGTGGGGTGCAGAAGCAGGGGGGACACCCTGACATTAGCCCCCCTCTTCTTCTCCCCCCTCTCCCCCCCGCACAGCAAGCAGCAGTCTCGGGGGAGCAGCTCCAAGGCAGAGGTAGCACATGGCAGTGGGGTGAGGGACAGCTGCAATTGCTAGCCTGCTAGGCAGCTGCTGCACAGGGAACTTAGGGGAGCGGGGAGCTGATGGAGGCTGCCAGTCTTCCCTGGTTCCAAACCCCCACCAGCTAGCTGCAATGGGTTGCTCTTCCTGCAAGCAGCAGACAAAGCAGGGGGCTGCCAAACAATGTTAGAAGGGAGCACTGCACAACTTTAAACGAGCATGTTCCCTAACTGATCAGCAATGAAACAAAGTTAGCCGGGACGACTAAGTGAGGAGTTACTGTACGTTAATGCTCATATCACAGCAATAGGCTTATTATAAATACCTGTACGAGACAGAACTTGGAACTTTGTATTCCTTGGAAACAAGAAACTGGTGTCAATACTAGCTACAAACCAGATGCCACAACGACAACTGCCATACAAGAATCTAGACATATTATCCCTCAAACTTCTGCATGCAGGGCCGGTGCTGCCATTAGGCGACCGTAGGCGGTCGCCTAGGGCACCGGGATTCGGGGGGCAGCTCCTGTCGCACCACCGAAGGACCTTCTGCCAACGTGCTGCGGAAAACAGCGGCAGGCAATTGAGCAGCTCAATGACTGCTGCTGTCTCCTGCGGCATTTCGGCGGAGGGTCCTTCTTCGGCAGCGTGATGGGAGCAGAACCGGAAGCTCCCGAGTGCCCCGTGGGGAGTGCACAAAATGCCATCCCCTGAATTCTGCCTAGGGCGCCAGAAACTCTGGCGCCGCTCCTGTCTGCATGCCTTCTTTCATGACATCCCCTATGCTGGGAACGTCCTCCATGGACTGAGCCATAAAAAATGCTACTCTCACTCTCCATGATGCCTACAAGAAATCAGCCAATCTATTACGAATAGGCAGTAAAAAATATATGTTGAAAGTCAGGGGCGGCTCTAGGCATTTTGCTACCCCAAGTACGGTAGGCAGGCTGTCTTTGGCGGCTTGCATGCGAGAAGTCCCTGGTCCCGTGAATTTGGCAGCAGCCTGCGGGAGGTCTGCCGAAGCCGCAGGACCAGCGGACCCTCCGCAAGCATGCCGCTGAAGGCAGCCTGCCTGCCGCCCTCACGGCGACTAGCATAGCGCCCCCCGTGGCTTGCCGCCCCAGGCACGCGCTTGGCGTGCTGGTTCCTGGAGCTGCCCCTGTGAAAGGTTAACAGTAGAGAAAAACTTTATGTACTTTGATATTTTCCCTCTCCTTCACTTTTATGTCTCTTCTGAGATAATAAGGACTTCAGTGCAGATACTGTTTCTACCAGCGTTTGTACAGTGCACACAATGAGGCTCCAATCCTACATAGGGCACCTGAGCACTACCATAATATAACCAACAAAAACTAGATTCGGTTTAGATTAGAAAGGACACTATGCAGAGCAAATTTGAACCCAGGTCTCCACAGAATCTCAATATATTTCTGGTTTCTGAGAATCAGTACAATCAGGGCCGGCGCTTCCATTTAGGCGGCCTAGGCAATCGCCTAGGGCGCCAGGATTATTGGTGGGCGACATTTTGCCGGAGGGGGTGGCAGGTGGCGCTGGTGGAGCTGCCGCAGTCGTGCCTCCGGTGGCAGCTCCACCGGAGCCGCAGACCAGCGGACCCTCCACAGGCACGACTGCGGCAGCTCCACCGGAGCCGCGGGACCAGGGCGCGGGGCGGCGAAATTGCCATGCACCTAGGGCGCTAAAACCCCTAGCGCTGGTCCTGAGTACAATATGTCCAATAGTCTTATTCCATTCAGCAAGTACAGGAGTTCCTGACTCAAAAGAACAAAACCTCAGGCAACCACTCAAAATTTCAAGGTAGGATCCAAAAAATGGCATTTGTTTTGTGACCTTGCTCACTGCAAATCCATTTTACTTCTGTAACTTAATTCTGTAGACTTATGTGGAATTAGTGAAACTACATTTGGAGAGCATGCTCTCAAACTGTCAGAATAAGGATTCCTGCTAAAAGAAAGCCCCACACATCTGAGCTTAATGCAGCTGGAAAAATTCAAAGTCTCAGATTTATTTCATCTCAATTCTTCCTTTTCCTCCAGGAATCCCTATTATGATTAGAGATGAGTAAGCCAGCTGGGACCTCTGCTCATTCCTCATACTCAACCTATACCCTTATCTAAAGTTTGAAAAAATATATATATTTTTCCACCTTCTTCCCTTGCAAGCTTCGGCTAGAAATTGGAAATACAGAAATATTACCACCAACCTGGCCAAAAGTGGGGAATACTGGAAAACTCATGAGAAAACTTTTTCATAGGAGACTTTTTTCAGCCCTAATATTTGTGCCAACCGTACGCCTAAACATTATGATCCATCACCACCTCTCCAATTTCTCTACAGCTCCTTCTGTCTCTGTCCCCTCCTCCTCTTGATATTATGTTCTCCACCTTCAACTACCCTCTTATCCTCAGCATCTTTCCACGCTCTGGCTAGCCCATCAATTATCTCTACCCTGTTGCATCCGTTTCCCTCTGCTACTGGGCTGCTGAGCACCTTTGAACTAAATCCACAGAAACCAAATGAACTCTGCAAACTTCTCCTTGCTAAACAAGGTAACTTTACCCCCACCTAAATGTTTCCTGATCTCCAGCTCGCTGCACTTGGTCACCATTCTCCACACAACCTTATTCACTGAAGTATCACACACACAGGGCTTGTCTACACTGCCCCACAGTTCACACTAAAAGGGTGTGAATACTACTCCAAACCAAAGTGCTGTACTGTATCTACCCTGTATGGATACTGAGGATGCAAATTAAAGAGTTCCTAGTTCATGTTAACATAGTCCTCTTCAAAAAGGACTTTATTAATGCAAGCTAGGAACATTTTAGTTGGCACCTGCAGCATCCGTACGGGGCAGGTACCACACAGCACTTAGATGCACACTGCTATTCACCCCTCCAAAGTCCAAACTGCAGGGCAGTGTAGACATAGCCGCAGATTTTGATAGGATGTGGCCACAACTCCAGTTTCATACAGGTTTCTCTCTCTTCCATTTGTTCTCCATTTTTTAAATTCAAGTCTATGAATAGCAATTTATTAAAATACATTCCCAATTACTGCTTCTATTTCACTCATGAATTATCCTCTGCATGAAGTTTTTGCTACATTCCCTTAGTACTTAGCTCTTTCTTAAATGCTGATTTTAATGCCATTATCTCAACATTTCGATGTCCTTTATTTCATCTTTTCTGGTTACTATAAACCTATTTGTCCTTGGCTCTCCATAGAGTTCAAACTTCTTTTTATACTGGTACCATGTTATAAAAATGTCACAGTACCATGTATATGCATTTTAATTATCTCCAGGTGCAAATGTTTTAACAATGGCTAACGTACAAGGATTTCAGTGGCTCTTCATCTCAACACTGATGACCATCTGTACAACAAACAATGCTTTTTAGTTAACTGCAGAAACAAACTGGAACAAAACAAACCTGACCATGAAAACCCAGAGTAAACATGAGCACTCCTGCCATAGGGACAGACATTCCAACTCAGGAGTTAAGATGTCTGACAAACTTTCATCCCATGTCCTTTTAAAGACATTGTACTTTTGTGGCTGACCTAATACTTCTAAATTATAGATCACATTATAATTCTGTTTTTATACAGGCTTGTCAAAAATTGGTTTTTATTTTTGTATAATGTTGATGGATAACATCAATGTTTATTTTTAAGCACTTTTATTTTATTAATTTAAATTTTCACAGTTGTAAAGTAGGCAGGGATCAGACAATAGGAGGATTAGACAATTATTTATGACAGTGGGGACAGATTCAAATAGTTAAAGCTTTATAATGTTCAAACACAAACTGTCCACTTTACAAAGTAAATACTCCTTAAGTCAAACTAATGTTAAAAGTTTTCAAGAAGCATTTTTCTTATTTTGATGATCTGTACATTTTGATCATCATTAACAGAAATATTTTTTCCTTGGTTGTGTGTGTATGCAGAAAATTGACAACTACCGACATTTATCGAGAAAAGTCTCGTCTTTCCTAATTAACCTAATTACGTGTAGCAATAAAAATAACTCTGTTCCAAGCACACCAAATAATTGATTAGGTTCATTCTCTACTGTAACCCTTAAACCTCTCCTTTGCCCTTATTATATCTCATTTATAATGTAAGCTCCTTGTAGCAGGGCCCTTGGAACTGGTCTGAAAAAGCATCATGCAGTGCTGCAGAAATAATAAAATTAATTAGCTCATCACTAGCGAGATGGGATACTCCTTATATGTCTGTCTAGATTCTTACATGGCCCTCATTTGCTATAGGATACCATCATCTCAAACATATTGTTTGTATGAAGGTAGTGACTGGAGGCTCCAAGCAGGATGCGTGCCCCATGGTGCTGTGCACGCACAGAGAGCGCCTGCCCTGAACAGTTGGCACTCTACATAAACAAAGAATAGGAATGGAAACAGGCACAAAGAGGAGAAGTGACTTGCTCAAAGTCACAGAGCAGGAGCACCCAAGCTCGAAACATCGAGTCCAGTGCCCTACCCACTAGATTAAGCTGCCTCTCCACATTAATGGATTCATCATAACAAACACTCTCCAACCTGTAAGGCATATGGATATTGCAGATAGGGAATTGAGGCACAGAGATTAAAGGACTTGTTCAAGGTCAATCGAGAAGATTGTGGCACAACCAGGAATTGAACCTTCCTTTATAGTACTTCAGACCAGTGCCTTACAACACAAGTCCATCTCTCTCTCTCCTTAGAAACAGCTTGTGTCTGCAAGAGGGTGGTGGTGGTGCAGTACAGCAGCAGTGTAGAGCACAGTTTCAAGATCTCATTTATTTCAGAAAATGTGCAGTAATTTTAATAGAAGCGGAGAGACTTCACCAGGAGTTAGACCAGCACAGATCTAAACAAACCGTCAGTGAAGAGGTTCTGTCCATGTTCACAGTTTAGTCCCCTCCCATCCCCATTCCCACACACCCCACTATCAAAATGTTACAAGGAAAAGCCACTCACTCTGTAAGCAATCAGCATTCAGCAGATCTTGGCACTTCTCGTGACATTTGACCCCACATTCAGTGCAGCGCATACCCTGCCTTGCAATGCCCCATAGGAGTCCTTCACACTCATAGCAATATGTAGGGGTTGTAGCTGACCACACCTCAAAATTGTGAGGGGTTGTGCAGGAGATAGGGTAAATTAAGGCTTGCAGGGTCTTCTTATATACATGAGATTTCTGCAATACAAGAACACACACAAAGCAATGTCTGTGATTGGGATGCTATTAACATGCACTGCTTGGCAAGAGTTATTCTGGGAGGATGCAACTGTTTTCTTTAGGAAATGTATCATTTTTCTTAAATGAAAGAGAGAAAAGGTGAAGATTAAATCATCAGCACTTGCCACGTCATGCCTGATGGAGCCATGACTGAGGTAGCCAAGCATGTTAAACCTAGGACTTTGTAGAAATGATGTGCAGAAAACACCCATTTCAAAATCAGTTTTTACAGTTATTTTAAATAAACCATAACCAATGGCATTCAGAGAGCAAAGAAGTCAGGTCTGCATGTAATAGCACACTACATAACCAAGTTCTACTCAGCATATCTTAGTTCATAAATCAGACCCTTACACACTATTCGAAGGTTTTATCTGGGACATCATATTTGCCACACATTTTTTTAAAAACCAAGTAATAGAGGTTGCTTTACACCTATACTCCTTGTCTGAATTCTGCAATGCTCACTTGATACTTCAAGAAGAATACAAATATTCACAGAACCATATCCCCCTTTAATTTGTTTAGGAAAGACCCCGGGGAGCAAATAAACTCTACTTACCAGCTCCTCATCCTTAAGAGAAGTTCTAGTGGCCATTGCTGAGGTAATTCCAGCCTTCCTGGATTGAACCAGTGACTGAGAAGGGAAAGTGTCTGTTATTCATTACAAAAGTGTACACAACTTCACTGGAGGTCACATACTTGTACACACACAAAAGGGAAGATGCTGTCACCCTCAAAAGGTACTGAACAGAAAGTCTACAGAAGTCAACAGCTCTGCTCCATTTTCCAAATGGCAATCTCCTTACCCCAGAAAGAGTCAGGATGTGTACTTGCTAACCATTTATGTTTCCTTCTGCCCCAATCCACTCTGTTCTGGAGTGAGTTTTACTATTTTCCCCTGTATGAAGTGTAGATAAAACAGGTTTCTCTCCTGCATCCTTGAAACAGACAAGGTTTATACTGTGTTCTAAACTCATGCTCCACCTCCTACATTCAAGTTCACACATAGACAAAGGAGATGAAATTATCAGACTTGTCACGTAGAAAGAGCTCCAAACAGGGACGGCTGGATGAGGTCAGAATGAGGAGGGCAAACTAAAATCTTGGGAAGATTTTATGGGGTTGGAAGGGCAGCATGCGTCTGTGTGTCATATTCAGCGGCCATCCCCAAATATAATGAACATCACTGCTTCTCAAAGTAGCTACTTTCACTTTACGGATGATGGAAGGACTGCAATCTTAAATTTCTTAGGTTGCTCTTTTTTCAGCACCTGCCACTGGATTCAACCAATATCTAAAAGGCTAGAAAGCAGATTAGGTCCTTCAGCAAAATACTCCAGCTGTAGGAAGGCAGATAAGGAAATGAGAGAAGATGTTGCTGGCTCTTATAAAGCCAGCTAACCCTCTCAGGAGCAATCTCTTACTTTGATTTATGACGTTTGAGACAAGACTGAAAAGGTTCATTCAGTTAGTGATGTGGTGGGCCAGAGCATGGCATACGCATGCATTGTGGTATGGCAGAATTCAAAATAAAAAAGCAAAAACAGTGGAGGGGAAGTAAAGTAAAAAAATCTTTACTTCAGGCAAAGACATGGTGGACAGTTTTTAGCTCCACTTACCATAGCCTGTAGAGAAAGAGTGAAAGCATACAAAAGAAGTAGAATAGGTTAATTCCATTATTACTAAGTTTCCAGAGATACAAGCAGTTAGTAAAACATACCCTCCCAGGCTCTGCATGTATCAGATGACAGATGTACAAACCAAATTCTCTATCTTTACATAGAATACATTTAAATATCAGTGTATGGAGGTTAGAGATTTTGCAACTTCTCCCAAGTGTTAATATATTAGCTGTACCTGATACAATATTCAACACCATCTGTAAAAACTACACTGATCTGACATGCCATCAGTGTAACAAGCAAGCTGACCTCACTGTTTGTATGGTTTATATAGGAACATTTAACAGTGTGTGAACAGGTTTCAGTAACGGGAAGAATTTTTAACATTCAAGTTGCATGACAATTCCTCTGTACAGACACTAAGATACAGTAGGCAGAGTTACTTCTCTCTAACATTCTTAGCACCTTGTATTTTTCTGAAACATCAGTATAGACATTAACATTTTCTACCATAGTTTATAGATAAATTGACCGGAGTAATAAACAGTATTGCACCTCAAGGCACAAAGTGACCACAGCAATTATATTTATAGGAAGAAAAATCTTACCAAATCACTGACAAGTGGAATTGGTTTCTTTTTGCGTAGATCAGGCATGCTGTCAATGCCATAGAGACCACCTGCAGGCCTGGAAGTACAGGGGGAAAATGTGTTAAGGTCACAGAAATGGCACAGTATGATACCATCACAAACCATCCTGTAGAAACCAAACATGGCCTCCTGCAAATATTGATCACTCTGCGAATAAAATAATCAATGTAAATACAAGGAATCAATCTTGACACATGAAAGATTAATACACTGAAATGCGACTCAGTAACAAATAGAAACTGCTAAACACTACAATGAATAAACTTGTCAATTCTGAATGCTGAGAAGCACTCTGATTTATTTTGGTATAACTGCATCCACAATTTACTGCTGGTATTTTGAGCTTCATGTCATAAAATTCCTTGGAGGTTTGGAAACCATGCTGACCTCCTCATCTTCTCTCCTCACCCCCCTCCACCTCGCAATGAAATCAGTTTCAATCTCTTCTTCAGAAAATATCTCACATGTTGATAGAGGAAATGCCAGAAGTTATCACATAAAATTGTGGCAGCAACACTTCAAACTCTAGATGGACACACTCCGTTCACTGTAACTCCAGCCTCTTGTCATTTTGTGTGTATCTACCGGCATTCAGAACACTGCTACAGCGTGAGAGAGAGGTAGGTAAGGTGGGAAAGTGTCAAAGTGAGAATGACCAGCCTAAAGGTCATACCCTGCTGTCATTCACATCCGTGCAGAACACAAGTCCTGGGCTAAAGGCCTTTGGTGGGAAGTTCCATATTTTGGGGAAAAGCAGAAAACATTTTTCTAGCTTTTTTATGTTTATGATGCCAAGGTTATTTCTAATATTCCAAACCTCAGGGCAAGGATGGCTTTCATCACCTACCACTAAGCTGACAGGTAGAGGCATGAAGATTCATAGACAACAGGAATACAATTGCTGCAATATGGTAAAATAATATTCATTTTACAGCATCCAGAAGAGATCCAATTTTCTTTAAATCAAAAACTTAAAAGATTCCCCTCTCCAAATATAAAGTTTGATAGCTTTTAGTATACTCTCTTTTCCATGCAAGTTACCTGACCATTGCAGGATTCCTGTAACAGAAATAATCATCGCCTTTAAATCGCAAACATTTTCCATATAAAGAGAGATTTTAAAATATTATAGATTTCCACACTGAAGTGCCAGCCATTCGTTAATAAAGTCGGCAGTAGAGTGAATGGTTACATTCTTTCCATGGAAACCAGAGTCATTTCCTTGGCTTCCTTGGCAACCCTTACAGTGTGTAGTATTAAATGGTACAGTTTGTTTTCTTTGGTGAAGAAAACAATCACAATGGACACAGCTCAGTCAGTGGCGGGACACTCCACTGCCCCCTGGGCTGGCCAAAGATGCACACTCCGGGACCTACTTTTATACCGTTACAGGACAGATTATTCATCCCTACTGACGTATTGAGGTACAGCCCCTTGGCTCCTTAGGGTGCTGTCTCCCCTCTGATCATGTTGTTCCAGACAAACAGATCTATCCATCATGTTGTCCTGTCTTTAAGATGCACCTGCCTGTTCCTTGTTATGTCTATGGAGTGTCCTTGTATTGGACTGTCCAGGTGCCATCTGGGCACAAGTTCCTCTTGTTAGCACTTATATGTGTGAATGCACCTGCTTCTAACAACCCTCTTCTCATCAGCTTCTGTGAGTGAGGCTTGCCACTGGCTCACAGCTCAGCTTTTGCTTAGCAATGCCTGGAAGTACTTTTGTTCAGGCTTCAGGCCTCAGACTAGGCCTCTGACACAAGAGTTTATGTTTCAGGGCCTCATTTAACTACACATAACAGCATGCTGACTGTTGTGGACCAGCTCACCAAAATGGCCATTTTGTACTATGCACACATCTTCTGACTGCGGAAACTCTGTAACTAGAAGGTGTGCATATATCTTCTACTTCCATGCCCCCTCCAACCATCTTATAGATTCTAGGACTGGAAGGGACCTCGAGAGATCGAGTCCAGTCCCCTGCCCTCATGGCAGGACCAAATACTGGCTAGACCATCCCTGATAGACATTTATCTAACCTACTCTTAAATATCTCCAGAGATGGAGATTCCACAACCTCCCGAGGCAATTTATAACTACCCTGACATGTTAGATTTTCCTAGGGGGGCGTCCAACCTACACCTCCCATTGCGTGCCCAGTTTAAGACCATGCGTTGCTGGTTCTATCATTAGAGCGCTAAGTGTGGACCAGCGCTTTCTCCCTCCTCCTGATGACAACCATTTTAGCTGACCTGAAAACTGCTACATCATGGTCCGCCTCTCAGTCGTTCTCTTTTCCAAAACTAAATAAACCCAATTCTTTCAGCCTTCTTCATAGGGTCATGTTCTCAAGATCCTTTTAATCATTCTTTTCTGCTCCAAGAACCCTTCTCCAATTTCTCCACATCTTTCTTGAAATGGCGGTGGCAGAACTGGATACAATACGGCCAGTTAGGCCTAACCAGCGCAGAGTAGAGCGGAAGAATGACTTCTGTCGTGTCTTGGTTCTACAACACAACTTGTGAAGGTGATCCCAGAATCACCTTCACTTTTTAGCACAGTATCACACTGTTGACTCAGATTTAGCTTGTGGTCCACTATGACCCTAGTCTCTTTCTGTCATACTGCGCCTTCCTAGACAGGTCTCTTCCCAGGTCTGTATGTGCTGAAACGGATTGTTCCTTCCTAAGCGGGAGCATTTGCATTTGTCTTTATCTGAACTTCATCCAGGTTTACTTTCAGACCATTCTCGCAATTTGTCCAGATTCATTTGAATTTTGTGACCCCTGCTCAAGAGAAGTTGCAATTCCCTCCCAGTTCGGTATCATTCCGACAAACCTAATAAGCGCACTTGCTATGTACTTTCTATGCCAACATCTAAGTCATTGATGAAGATATTGAACAGAGCTGGTCCCAAAACAGACCCCTGCGGAACCCCACTTGTTATACCTTTCCAGCAGGATTGGGAGCCATTAATTACACAGATCATGGCTCTCCATTTGTATCCAGGTTCTGGAAGGAGGAGTTTCATCTCCTAGAGGTCTGGCTGCCCACACCAAGTCCCTGCCTCCTCCTAGATCCTGCTAACTCATCTAGTTCCTGCTACCAGGCCTCGTCCCTCTTCCTGTTACCATGCCTTGTTCCTCATTCTTGCTTCCTTATCTGACCCCAGTTTCCAACTGACTTTGACCCTTGGCATGACCATGACCCTAGCTCTACTCTTGGGTGTGAGAGCCCACATTATGGGCCCTGACCCTTGCACAGGACACATGGTTTTGCTAACATGCACACTGTAGATATAAAAGTAGTAGGATCTTACTGCTCAGCAACATAGGTAATATTTGTATGAGTATTATTACAGAGTGATGTGTTGATGGATGGAATAGTGTCAACGTATAAGCAGAAACTGAATGTTTGATTTTTTGCATAAATATATTGTTTGGTTATATACTGTATAATGAACAAATATGTTCATTACACAGTATATAACCAAACAATATATTTATGCAAAATATGAACAATATTTTGTTTTGAAGCTTTACCTGAATTTTTTAATATTTGGTATCAACACTTACTGTCTGTTGGAAGTGTACCCATTTTGAGAGAATGTGCACGTCTATTTTAATACTACAGAGACAAGGTGGGTGAGGCAATCTCTTTTATTGGACCAAATTCTGTTGGCGAGAGAGAAATTTTGTGTAAGCTGGAAAGCGTGTTGCTCCCATCAACAGAAGTTAAGGCAAAGCAAGGGCTGAGTGGATTGTGGCACTTTCACAGATTCTATGGCCAGAAGGGACAACCGTGATCGTCTAGTCTGACCTAATGCCTAACACAAACCATAGTATTCACCACAATAATAATTCTTATGAATTTTAAAATATGTTCTTATTAGACCTCCCATCGTATTAGAACATAAGAACAAGCACAGTGGGTCAGACCAAAGGTCCATCTACCCAGTATCCTGTCTCCCAACAGTAGCCAATGCCAGGTGCTTCAGAGCGAATGAACAGAACAGGGAATCAAGTGATCCATCCCGTTGCTCATTCCCAGAATCAGTGCATTTGGTTTGGTGCTAGCTGTATTAAGCATTAACACCCTTTCAACCTGACCTGTCTTTTAATGAAGTTCTTTATGTGGCAGAATACAGTATATAAATCGCAGTTTGGCTAAACAGCACACTTCTGAGGTAATGAAGAAATGTTAAATGAATTATTTTGTCTGATGCAAATTTAAATTTTGTAGAACAGTACAAGTCTTGTTTAATACAAAAATTATTTTATATCTGTAATTATTTCAAAAAAGTATAATTTCTACTCTTCAGGCCAGCAAATCATCTTAAGTGTGAGAACTGGTATATTTATTATACAAACTCCTTGTTAAAAAGGGAGTAGAAGGTGTTGTTTATAGTTAGAATAAATCACTATCTTCTGCTACCGCTAATTGCCAGTTCTTCACCAACCTCTTCAGCAGAATCTTGGGCTCCTTTGGAAAGCAGGAGGTTGCTAGGCAGCAGTAGGCTTCTGCAGGTGTGGCAAAAAGCTCTCTGTGGCAGAGCCAACATTGCAAAACAATTACTGAAAAGTAAAGAGCTGTAAAATGAAGCCTTATTCAGTTTAACTTCATGTTTGGTTAAGAAAACCTATTTCAATTTTATGAAATCTAGTTTACACAGAAGGAGAACCAATATTGTGCTGAGATTTCAGGACAAAACTGCCTCTGCACATCAATGCCTACTGTGTACTGTTCACAAGCAACAAGAGAGAATGAAAAAACAAGGCAAAGCCATATGTTTCTATCCAAATATAACACACACAAAAATCAAGCAGCATGTAATGTGTCCACGTCTTTGTCCTAAAGAAACTCGAATTCATTATGAACAAACTTCAGTGGTGACATCCAATATGCAAAGTATCACAATGACTTAACGTGTAAGCAGAATTTGCCAGCTCCAGTTGCTGAGGCTAGCATACTACACGGTGAAGAAACTGCAACTCACCTCATGCTGACAAGTTACAGATTAATAGTTGTGACCATTATTGAACTAAAGAGATTTTGCAAAGTTTTGCTGAGTCCCTCCAGTTTTATCTGCTTACTCTACTTGCCATCACTGCTGTGCTCATAGGATAGTTTCATAACATTCTTTAGTTCCATTTTCTCAGGAGTGAGGACAAGGCATCTGAACTTCAGTAGAACTCAACATTTATTCCGAGGTGCTGTTTTTCCTTTCCAGTGGGGCCAGCTACCTGGCTGACTCAGAGAACAAGATAGCATACAAAGCCTCCTAAGTTTTTAAGCACTTTACCACTGCAATTTGGAGAGAAAGGACTATGAATATTTATTATCACTATGCGCGTTTGCATATGGCACTTTACAAATAAGGTGTAACCGTGCCAACGTTGTTCTTGAGCCCAGGTCTCAACTTGAATAGCTGCACGATACACACTATGGCTATGCCACTTTCCTCTCAATTTAAATGGAGGCTGTGAAACATATCAGCACTGTTCTTGGGAGCAGTATGGTTGTCTCTATGACGTAAAGTGTTACTATTTGAAGAGAATCATTAAAAGCAATTTGCAGACTGCATGTTGCTTATACTTTTGCTTAAGTGAAATCAGGGCCGATGCAAGGATGTTTCGTGCCCTTGGCAAAACTTCCACCTTACGCCCTCCCTCCCTGCCCCACTCCCCTACCCGGAGGTGCCCCCCTGCGGCAGCCCCCCCTCTGCCCTGAGGCACCCCCCTGCCCTAGCTCACCCCTGCCCCGCCTCCTCCCCGAGCATGCTGTTGCTGCTTCACTTCTCCTGCCTTCCAGGCTTGAGATGCCAATCAGCTTAGGCGCCACAAGCCTGGGAGGTGGGAGAAGTGAAGCAGCTGTGGCTGCTCAGGGTGGAGGCAGGGCAGGGGTGAGCTGAGGCGGGGAGTTCCCCTGCGTGCCGCTCCCCTCCATACTTGCTTCAGGCAGCCCTCCCCACGCTCCTCTGCCCCAGCTCCCTCCGCCTAAATGCCAACAGCGACCGGAGTGGCCGAAGATCTGGCCGCCACGGTCGCTGCCGAAGAAAATGGTGCCCCCCAAATCCTACCACCCTAGGCAATCGCCTAGGTCGCCTAAATGGTTGCACCGGCCCTGAGTGAAATGAGAGACAAAACACTGTGAAACAATTAAAAAGTCCAAAACCCCACTTACCCTTCTTTGAACCAAGGTGGTTTAGGTGAATCTTCATCATCTTGACCCTTAAATAATGAAAAAGAAACAAAGTTAGCTTCCAAAGGAAGAGACCTTGAAATAAATCAGCAGGATAAGGTTTGGGGAGAGGTGTAATGGAGCACACTTCATGCAGGTAAATGCACACAAACACTCCATTTCCAGAAGCACCTCAAATGACTGCAGCAAGGCAGAACAGGTCATGGGGATACACAAACAGTTGATGGGATCTCATTGAACACCTAAAGAGGGACCAAAAGAGCCTGTTCAGTGCACCTCCCCTTTCAAAAGGAGTCTCAGAAGAGCAACTCCAGCCTTCCCCACCCAGCCAAAGATTTCCTTATCGCTCTAGACCACCAGGAGTACGTTTCTATTTTATTATACATTAAAAACAAGCAGTAAGAAATGCACAAATGAGGGACAGACGAAGTTACAAACATAAGCGACCCTGATTTACTTAGCAAACGAATACTTTAACCTACTATCATTTTATTCATGCGCAAATATAAAGGCCTTCTTCAGCCACGAAACAAAAACTTCACTTTGTTGTTAAAACTCCACCTTTATGTTAACGTTGAAAAGCTTTGTACTCTACAGGGTATCCAGGGACACTCACTTTTTATGAGGTGCCCAGCTGAGAACTGAGACAGCTGCCATCCAGAGGCACAATGGGGTAAACTATGGTCAGGTTTTCAGTATCACATCTGGCTTGTGTCAGTTCAAGCCACACTCTTACAGTAGTGTAGGAACATACATTTGTGGGCAAATAATCATTTGACTTTGCTTTTTTAAAAATTCCTCATTGGACTGACATAATAAATATTTAAACACTTCTCAATTCTTATGTAACTAAAGGGACCAGTAAAATTTGCTGTGCAGAGGGAAATTGTTTACTGTAACTATCCCTGGAGAAGAAAGGGTACCTTTATTGTCTATTGCTAACCTATTCTTGGGGCTCATGCTAAGGTTGCCAGGCATTTTGACCGGACCACTGTTGAAATGGGTTCCTGTCTGCATCCTGTATCACTTGCCATACCGGTATTGCCCTGGCCTCTTCCTTTGTCATTCAGTGTTGGATCCATTCTACAACAATATGCATTACCTCACCTTTTGGGGGCGAAGCCAGACCTTTTGGCACCTGCTCCCCTATTTGGTGTAAACATTGCTTGTGCCAATCAGAGGCGAACACACACAGGTTTTGGGTCTGTTTCCCACTTTATGACACTTTCTGTGCATGTACCTAGTGGGGTATTTTAGGGGTTGCCCCTGCCATGTTTGCAGGCAGAGAGAGGAGGAAAAGTTGTCCCGTTGGTATGCCGTGTATTGGCGAACCGACGCCTGATCCCTCGAAGCCTCTCTCCAGCTCACGTGTTTCAAAGAGAGTTCTTATAACCGTTTGCAGTTCGTGATGTGTGGTTTGTATTTTGTAAGTGATCAAGTTCATTACTAAAATGCTGCATTTTTTCTGTTGTAAAATTGTTAGTAGATTATTAGGCATTGTGTGTTTTAGTTTTTTGTTAACGTCTATTAGCTAATCATAAGCTGCTCTCTTACCCCTTGTAACTATCCCCAATAAAATTTTAAATTGATTGATTTTAGTTGTGTGTGTGTGTGTCTGCAGTCTGCCTCGTGACCCATACTCTCCTTGCATCTCTTACCTATATAGTCTGTTGCCACGTGCAGCCTGGTAAATAACAGGCCTGCATTTCCTTTCGCCCCTGCGAATACGTGGCAATCTACAACCACCTGGTCGAAAAAGGACCCTGGTGTAGTAGTAAGTGGGCCTGAAACAAAAACTCTCATATCACAGGCTGGTATGAGGCCTGAGATAAAGTAGTGGCCAAAGCTTTGGTGATATAAGGCAAAGACAGGCTGTGAGCAAGAGGCAGGCCCTGCTCTCCGAATCTGGCAAGAACAGGACTGATATTGCAAAAATGCACATTCCTAAGAGGCGCTAGCACAGAGCACTCACGCATACACATGGCAGAAGGGTGGTACCAGAACACCCCGATACCAGCACATTCCCCACAGATAATAGGGGCACGCTGACCCTTCCTAAAGATAAGGTCAGGATGACAGTGTGATGGGTTGTAACTGGCTATGTAAGAGGGTGTCAACTAACTACCTCAGTGGGGTAATACATAACTTGTTTGTACTGATGAATAAAACGGAGTCTCAGAGGGAGAGTCAGCCGAGTGGGGGAATGGAAAGTCCCGCTATTCACTGAGCTGCTTCCATTGTCACAGGCATACATGTCTTAGTATCCTGGTAGAGTCTGCCAGGTGCTATTACTGTGCTTCGTCGACAATAAACCTGGCTGGGCACCTTCGCACCTTAATGGATCCTGTGGTCATTGGGCAGTTCAATTGAGGTCTGCTGTGCCAACTATCTGCGCAGAGCTGGGACGGCACACAGAGAACACACACATGCAGGGAAACATCTAAACACCTGGCGGCTATGGTCAGCACCACTGACCAGGCTGCTAAAAGTCTGGTCTGCAGCGCAGCTGGGCTAAGGCAAGCTCTCTGCCTGCCCTAGCTCCACACAGCTCCTGGAAGCAGCCAACATGTCTCTCCTACGTGCAGGGACAGCCATGGGGGCTCCATGCACTCCCCCTGCCCGGAGCACCAGCTCCACAGCTCCCATTGGCTGGGAACCATGGTCAATGGGAGCTGCAGGGATGGCACCTAAGGGCACAGGTGGCACATGTGGGCGTGGGCAGCATGCAGAGACCCCTGGCACCTCTGCCTAGGAGCGGGATATGCCGGCAGCTTCCAGGAGCCACCTGAGGTAAGTGCCATCTGGCCAGAGCTTGCATCCCAAATCTCCTCTGGCACCCCAACCTCCTGCCCCATGTTTTAACTCCCTCCTGCACCCTAACTCCTTCCCAGAGCCCAGACCCCAAACCCCTGCCCCAGCCCTGAGTGGCACTCCACACCCCCTCCCATACCCCCAACCCTTTGCTCCAGCCCTGAGGCCCGCCCCCACATCCAAACTCCCTCTTGGAACCCACATCATGCACCTCCTCCCATACCCAAACCATCCGCCCCAGCCCTGACCCGCTCCTTCACTCCGAACCCCTTGGCCCCAACCCAGAGCCCTCTCCTGCACCCCAAATCCCTCATCTCTGGCCCCACCCCAGAGCCCACATCCCAGCCAGAACCCTCACCCGTCGCACCCCAACCCCTTGTCCTAGCCCAGAGCCCCCTAAACCCTTCATTTCTAGCCCCACCCCAGAGCCTGCACCCCCAGTCAGAGCCCTCTGCCCCCTCCGCCCGCACCCCATCCCCTTGCCCCAGACCCATGAAAATATGTGAGGGCGGAGAAGAGCAAGTGATGGTGTGAGAGGGATAGACTGAGGGGATGGGGCCTCAGGCAAGGGGCGAGGCAGGCGTGGGGCAAGGTTGTTCGGTTTTGTGAGATTAGAAAATGGGTAACCCTAGTTCATGCCCTTCCAGAACTTCATCTTCAAAGCTAAATAACTACTTTCTATTGGTAAATTTTGCGTATGTGGAAGAGAGTATAACATTTAGGAGTGATTATTTTAGATCAGTATGAATCTTAATTTGCTGACAGTATATACACCACTTGTATAGAAAAGAAAAACGTTAAGTGTAAGTCATTATCTTCGGAGACTGCAATGATGGTTAGTATAACAGGCACTCTCTCTCTAAAAGTGGGTGTCCTCTCCAAAATCCCCATCAATGTAAAGGGACAACCGTCAGCAAGTATATTCCAGTCAAATAATGGATAGAAAAGAGTAGATGACAGCACCAAAAAGGAAGGTTCTTCTTTTTCTTTCCTGTGGGCACAACATAGAAATTATGGAGCGAATCGCATACTCAAAGAACCCTCCATGGAAGATCTGAAGGTACTTAGAAAACATAGCAAGTTTCCACTCAATTTGAATCATCAACCTCTCCAGGTCCGATTTCCTTACTGCTATTTATTATTTCTATAGCTTCATTAGTGTGCATGACACTCTCTAGACAGAAAACAAAACTCTTATCCTGAAAAGTGAACAGTTCAACTTGGATTAAACAGATGAAGACAGGACGGAGGCAAACGTTGCAACCAAGTCAGATAGTTCGAACTAAGTTCAACACATGCCTTGCTCATTCCGTTGATTTAAATATACATGAGTTTTAATATATCCCAACTTTGATGATATAGGATTGTGAAGGCCTGCAGAACAAGCAAGAGGCATGAGCGGCCAGCCCTACTGAAATCTGAAGATCAGCACAGTTTCCTCACAGATCTTGGGGCATCTGCAGAGGGAAGGAACATTCCTCCGAGGGGGTTATAACTCTTCACAACTTCCTGGGTGCCCCCCAGGAAGCCACGCCATCAATACTCCCTCACCTAAGACAGACTGCTACAGTCAAAACATAAAAAATATAACTCGAGACATACCTATCTCACAGAACTGACGGGGACCTTGAAAGGTCATCGAGTCCAGCCCCCTGCCTTCACTAGCAGGACCAAGTTCTGGTCCCACTAAGGTGATCTGACAGTGCAGAGTGGGGACACAAGCGGACCGGGGAAATTTAGAGAACAATATAAATAGGTATTTCCTTTCAAAGAGGAAAAACACAGTACAAGAATAATTCCCACACTTTTCCTATAAACTTCAGGAGAAGATGCAATAAAGAATATAATTATTAAATCAAATCAAATAGGATTGTCAAGCCTGCTGAAGATATCAACTTAATGTTCTGGCAGCAGGGGCAAAAAAGCAATTTTTCCACTGGAATCAATGACCAAATGTGTTAAATGCAAATTAACTGTGGTTTATTGCTGAAAATAACTTCTCAAATACAGAGAGTGGTAGGAAAAAGTATTTGACTAGATCATCTGAGGCATACTAAATATAATTTGCGAGTTTTCAAGAGATTAAAACACCAACATAAATATTGTCCAGAATACTTAATATTTCTAAAACCTGCCTGACAGTAAGGGCCGTATGCTGTTCTTAAAGCAGTGCCCAGCTTCCACTGACATCAAAGGAAGCAATGAGAAGAATGCACAGACACAGAGACATGGCCATAGCACGCTCTGGGACTGGAAGATGCATTTCCTGAAGTTAAGATTAGTTGAAGTTAGATGTACCTCAGGAGGTGCTACCTCAGCAGAGAGAGAACGTAACATATCATAATATACCCTACAGCACCTAGTGACATTTTGCAGAGAGTTGCATTCGCCTGTCGAGGGCAGAGATGTCAGAATGCAGAGCTGTTAGAATGGAATTAACAGAACTGATGAGCGTTTTCCCTTCAGCCTGGCAGTTTGTTGTCAGAAGATCGCACGGCACCTTTCTCAGGAAAAGGAAATGGTTCAGCAGCCAGCTACAGGCCTGGGCCAGGCTGCTAGTTACAAGACTGTTCGAGTCAGTACAAAACTCTTAGGGTCTGGCAGACAGCAGCAGTTAGCTCACAGAACAGAGTGCAGCTGAGGCAGCCAGCTCTCTCTCAAAGCCAGGAAGTCCAATACTCAACAGGGTGGGGCCAGGAGACAAACTAAGTGACAAAGAAGAAGGCGGTTCCAAAGGATGGCTGGCATTTTAGTCATTGTTTCTCATGAACCAAGCAGGAAAGGAAAGCAAAGCAAATGCGTACATTTTAATACCCAGAGTATCCACAACCGAAGCCTTCATGCAAAACCATTCAGGAACTATTTCTAGTCAAACAAAATTCAGCATTTCTGCCATCCTTACTCTCCTTGAGTTGTCCCTCACTCCTCAAGTAGTAACTTGGACTGCTGAAAGCTAGGAACCACGCAACACACGAAGGGGTGCAAAATCCAGCCCAACTATTCATTTAAAGCTGAACATTATTTTTTACTGTCCATTTTGGTAAAGTCTATAAATGTGTGAAAATGTATTTCAATAATGGAGCATTAAACAGATACTCAAGTACATAAAGCTTGAATCATTAGATCCCTCTTCATTTTGTTCTATACTTCTCATACTGACAGCCAATAATTTTACAAACCTGGGACCTGCTCCAGCAAACACATACTACCAGGTATAGTGCTTCCTACTGCATGTAAAACCGGGGGACCACTCACAGTAGTGAACATTACACCTAGTAGAGTTTACTTAAGCTGTAACTCAAATTCTCCAACCAACCAATAACCCGACTGAGTAATCAAAAACACAGTTCGTATTTTGGAATAATGAGCCAAACTAACAGAGCTGCTCATTTAGGCTCAATAAGCAAAATGCTCATTGATGCCTACACTGAGCGTAATGAGAGCTTTGCCTATGCAGATAGGGCAGGAGCTAGGATTACTAGTCCTCTGATCTAATTATTCTGAAATAATTAGATTATATTGCATTCTACACTGCAAATTACTTCAGGTGTTTTAATGGAGAGGAAAGGAACATTTAAGCACTTTTGTAGAGGAGTACTTTAAGAGAGAGATATACACATGATAGAAACAAATGCATCCAACGGGCAAACACACCAAGTCTGGAATGGATGAAAAGTAACACCACCAGTAAAGAACTGCCAGTTCTCTGCAGGAACAAAGGAAAAGCTCTCCTTTTCAAAAGGCATTTAATCTCCTATTCCTCTTAAACATTGCACCAAACAAGTTATCAGCATAAGTGAAAACCATATTGACATGTAAAACCACCGTGCATAAATGGTTGAAGAAGCACCAAGGTTAAAGTTTGTTGTTTTTTTTAAATGTGTCCTTACCTGAGTATCAGTAAGTTAAATTAGTAACATTGAAAAAAAATGCCAATGTCTAAATTTGTTTTTGTGAGAATCAGGAGGACCAAGATGCTAGGATAGGAGTGACTGTGTCAGCACCCCTATTGAACCTCTGAGCATGTGTTTTCAGAGGCATTGGCAAGCTCAGACTGAGCAAAGTGATCACAGTTATTAAAACGCTGGACCAAGATTCCAACTAACCTGACTTGATTGCTCACTCAATTTTACATGATGTTCAAAGTGACAAAACCCCAAAAGGTGACTATTTCATCCACACCCCCGTATCTGCAAAGAAGCTTCACCATAAAGCAACAATGGTATCAGCTTAAACAACTGACTGAAAGGTTGTCATCCCAGGGGCAGCTGGAGGATAACCAAATTCAGGCAATTACAGTTCTCCGTGTGGAAGATTCAGCAGCCTGGCAGGTATCTGATGCTTTTACATGGAAGGAGGAAGATGACAGAGGATTAATGTCAGCAAAAATGTTACATACAAGACATTTCATTTTTTATTTGTCATGTGCAGTAAGATGAAGCAGCTGATGCACAAGTGACTAAGCCAAAGCTTAAAGCTCAAACTTCTGAATTTGGGGAACTACGTGACACCTCGGGAGATTTGTTCCACATACAAGCCAAATGACCATGTGAGGTTCAGACTGCTGCCTGAAACCGGTTTAGCTCAAGACACAAACTAATGACAAGCAATTCATGCAATGAGTACCTAGCCTACAGTGAGACAGGAAGGAAACCAAAATGGCAACTGAAACAGGAATGAAAGATTTTTAGAGCAGGCAGAATTTCCTCTGCACTAGAGGTTAAGAATACAAGCTAAGAAACTGCACAACACTCCATGAAAAACTCCATAAATGCACCAAGCATGGGGAGAGGAGAGAAAGAGGGGAACAAACATTTTTCAAAGATTTATCACACAGTTAAACCCAGTACTGTCTTTGTACTTGAATGGCAGCAAGCAGTGATGCAAATCTCAGCATAAATCCTGTGACTGGAGAGCAAACTGTTTCAGATTAGCAAATACATCTAAGCACTGATGGCACAAGTGTATCCTTTTCACTGTGTATTGGAACACAAGACACTAATTCCAAGAAAAATATACAGTACAGTAGCCAAGGAATCTACAGCAAACCTGTATTCCAGTTCATGTCATATCGCTTGACCCCAGTGTTATTACTATCGATAAATGGCAGTTTCAGCTTTTAAATGCAATAATTACACAGAAAACACTGAGAGATGAATGAAGTGATGGAGTGTGTGGATGGGAACCACTCAATTTATCAAGAGGTGCAGAAAGTAAATGGGGCACTAGAAAACTCTCAAAACACTTACATTGAACCACTTCCCCTTTGCTAATGTTGCACCTGTGTATACATACACAGATCACAGAGTATCATTCAGGAATCTCAATCTATAGAGTATGCATATTTTTTCCTTAGAGGCAACCCGCACTGAACAGACTCTTCTTTGCTCATACACATTAGCAGCAATTCCTCTGAAAACCAAAACATGCTAAACTCAGGAAGAATCTGAATGCCTCAGCTGAAGCAACTGGTTACAATTAGACAGGGCATGCACACATATTGGAGCTTCAGAAAAGGAGGAGACACACTGGTTAGAATGTACTGTATGTATAACCTGAAGTTCTCCTCTACTTCCTTCTGCAAAGAAAAAAAGGAAGGAGAAGAACAGAGTTATTAGAGTAGATTTTTGCCATGGACTTTGCAACAGAGCTTTGAAAACTGGAGTAAACTTTTGCTGAGAGTCCAAGAGCTGTTCGTGCAGTAGGAAGGTTTTCACAGGCTTGTCTGGAACATTTACATACTAAGGTCTATTTAGCTAAAATGTGGAAAATTTTTAATTAGTGTTATAACATTGGGGTTCACTTTCTTACGCATATTAAATTGTTTTTAAACAAACAAAAAGGCTTCAGTTCCCTTTTCATTAAAAAAAGACAAACTTTTTCATAATCCAATTTTCTTCTCAGAATTATGCATCACACACTTTACATGCCTGCTGGATAAGGCCAAAGAGGGAAAACCCTCTTACACTCCCAGGGCGATTAGTCTGGACTTGACATATTCCTCGGACAAGTCTATCTTCTGTTATTACTTATATTTAGGTCAAATGCCTAAGCAACAGAATGCTGAAGAAAATCAAGAGGAGTAAAATGGTTCCAATTATTAAAGCCGTAGTGAACATTTTTCAAGCTTGCATTTTTCAACGATTTTTTTTTCTGATGTAAGATTATTGAATTTTGCGTGCAAGTGCACTAGTAAAGCTTCCCTAAGTATTACTGAGCTTGCTACAAGTGGCTCTTATCTTTTCCATGAAGACCATTTTCAGTTAGGTAGCACCATCAGCTATTAGCACATTGCCAAAGGTTGGCTCTCGTGAATGAACCACTGCAGAGGTCGTTACGCTACAAAATGTATGCAAATACATCTGTATGTGTGAACATGGGGGTGTAAAAGAGAGAGTCCATCAGTCTATGTTATGTTATTTACCAACATTCCTTCATATTCCCACCTCTCTTTCTACTCCTTCCCCCAATCTTCCCCTAGCTGCACTTCTCCATTCCTCTTTCAACCTACCCATCTCACCTGAAAACACCACCAACTCATATGGCCAGTGCCTCCTACCTCATACAGCTAACAGAAACAGAGCTCCCATCCCCTATCTGCACACCCAACACAAGACTTGCAACAACAATTCAGAGTTATGAAGGGTAAGCACCATTGCTCAATACATTCCGAGGTGCTTTCAGGCACGGGAAGCATTACAAGTTCGGAATCTCTGAGGACCATACACCTGGTGTCTTACAGAGAGTGCAACCACAAGGGGTGGCAGTGCAATGAAGCAGTAAAAGCCAGTAAAGATCCCTTCCAGCAAAGGTGGGATGGAAGGTTGAGGATGTTTGGATGCAGTGCTCCTCTCCCCGTGCCACAGCAGGCTACAGCTCTATCCTGGCCAACGTACATATACCTTTCAAAAGGGGGTCCAGAACAGCAGGCAGTTACCACTTTCTCAGTCTTTGCAAGGATGCTGCCATTTTCCTGCATAACTTAAAATCACAGAATCATAGAATATCAGGGTTGGAAGGGACCTCAGGAGATATCTAGTCCAACCCCCTGCTCAAAGCAGGACCAATCCCCAACTAAATCATCCCAGCCAGGGCTTTGTCAAGCCTGACCTCAAAAACCTCTAAGGAACGAGATTCCACTACCTCCCTAGGTAACCCATTCCAGTGTTTCACCACTCTCCGACTGAAAAAGTTTTTCCTAATATCCAACTTAAACCTCCCCCACTGCAACTTGAGACCATTACTCCTTGTTCTGTCATCTGCTACCACTGAGAACAGTCTCGATCCATCCTCTTTGGAACCCACTTTCAGATAGTTGAAAGCAGCTATCAATTCCCCCCTCATTCTTCTCTCTGCAGACTACACAATCCCAGTTCCTCAATCTCTCCTCATAAGTCATGTGTCTCCAGCCCCCTAATCATTTTGTTGCCCTCCGCTGGATTTCTAATTTTTCCAACATCTTTCTTGTATGGGGGCCAAAACTGGACACAGTACTCCAGATGAGGCCTCACCAATGTCAAATAGAGGGGATGATCACATCCCTTGATCTGCTGGCAATGCCCCTACTAAAGCAGCCCAATATGCCGTTAGCCTCTGGCAACAAGGGCACTGTTGACTTATATCCAGCTTCTCATCCACTGTAACCTCTAGGTCTTTCTTGCAGAAGTGCTTCTAGCCATTCGGTCCCAGTCTGTAACAGCGAAATGGGATTCTTCCGTCCTAAGTGCAGGACTCTGCACTTGTCCTTGTTGAAACTCATCAGGTTTCTTTTGGCCCAGTCCTCTAATTTGTCTAGGTCCCTCTGTATCCTATCCCTACCCTCCAGTGTATCTACCACTCCTCCAAGTTTAGCGTCATCTGCAAACTTGCTGATAGTGCAGTCCACACCATCCTCCAGATCACTAATGAAGATATTGAACAAAACTTGTATTACTTTACTACTAGACAGGGAGCAGGTATTTCACATGGACACAGATAACTTGCACCATTTTTCACAGAAAGGAGGTGCATTTCCTATTTCTCCCCCCTCACTTCCTGGCTTCTTCATCCTAATGACAGAACAAATTCTATGTCAGAGGGTTTAGGTGGAGCCTAAGGATGGTTAATGGGGTCTGCTACAGTCTAGTGGTGGCCTTTTCAAGGCAGGTTACAAGATTCATCTGCTTTCCCTGGCTTTTCTAGAACAGTGGCTAAGCACTTTATAAATGGGGAAAAGTAAATACTGAAATCAGGAAACATGCTTCCTCCTTTCCTAATTTTTATGTTAATCAGAAAATGGCAACAACTGTGAAATGAGACATTCTTGGTCACAGAAAAGCTGAAGCTTCAAGAGGAATTTCTTAGAGTAACTTCTTTAGGTGTCTTTGTGTATTTATATATTTGATTTGAAAAGACCAAAGTCTTCCTTTCTTCCTACCCTTTCTCTTTGTCTGTCAGCAGAATGGCAGTCTCCGTGGTATAAATTTTACTTTTTTTGTGACTTTTTCTAAGCAAAGACCACTTCTGTTTTTAATAAGATTTTTACGTAATGAATAAAAAAATCTGAGGGTTTCCTATAGCGAAACTAGTCTCCCAAAAATAAAATAAAATAAAGCAGTACTGTACTTTAAAAGATAATTCCAACATTAGTGAAGTTACGCAGGAGTCACGCAAACTCTTAGCTGCTACTTGCACTTCTAGTTCACAGTGATTCATTCGTAGGTATAAAAAGAGCCATTTCACAAACCCTCCAGCGCAATAGTTCTGTGTCTGTATGAAGGAATCAAATGACTTTAGAGAAAACAAGCACTAAGTCAAGTCCACATAGCAACTAGGGGGATTCAGTTGAATCGCTAAAACAATGTGTAAAATTGCTCTATATAGGGTGTAATGTGCGATCACTAAGATATTATTAAAACAGACAGGGTGCTTTCAACTCAATCACTGAAAGTCAAATCATTTTATGCAAATGACAAGCAAGAATGCAGCTAAAACTTATACTTATAGCAGAGATTCTGGATCAGAATATGTATGACTACAAAATCAAAATATTGCAACAGAAAAATTTAATGAACAGACTTCTATACAGATTTCAATTCAAATAAAATGTTAATTTAGTTTTAGGCTATGTTTGAGCGACTACACTTGATGGAATGGCTAAAAAAATCTGTGGGTATAAGATCATGAGAGTCTTCAAAAGCTTAATATTCAATAGTGTTTTTATCTTAATGTTGATGATATGGGAACCAAGATGGACACCAGTATGAGCATATGAATTTATCCAGCTCCTCGAATCTGCACCTCAAAATACTGAGACAGTAAATCTGACGATCTTCACGGGCAATGCACAGTAACACACTGCAACAGTACAATATTACCACCCCAGTTTTCAGGATTGATGCTGGTTGCCCCAAGCTGATGGCACAAAGTATATTGCATTGCTAAAATGTCACTAAATTTAAAGGCACTGGGCCATTCTAAAATATCATACCTGATCCGCTAGTAATCTGAGAAAATTGGGGTAACCAATTCTAACAGCTGGACTAATTTGTTGCTCTTACTGGGCCACAGAGAGGATAACTATATACTGGTATGTTACATACATAGAACTATTAAACAAATATTATTAAAGGTTGCAAATTCAAGCACTCAAAAAGCTAGTAAATTCTAGAATTAAGCTGCCTTCATTTGGCTCTTTAGTGCACATGCATTATGATACAACCTTTAATTACATGATCTCAAATTATTTTTTCTACAGGATCAGTGCCTCGTTCAGTACACAGAATGGACCAGGTTCTGGAGATGAATCCAAGTTGTGCAGTGAAGGGATGTTGTTGTCTGTAGGACCCCTGCCTCATTTGCCACAGAAGAGGGCATGCGTGTAACGAATAAGACAGGGGATTGGAGGAAGAGAACGGATGGTTTCATGGTTAAGATAACTAAATGCAGCCTTGGAATACTGGATTCTATCCCTGTCTGTCACGGAGTTCCTTGTAGACTTGGGCAAATAACGCCCCATTTTTTTTTAGTCTGGTGGCCAAACAGAATTTAATTAGTTTGGGGTATACCCAAAATAAAGTGTTTTAAAAAATTTTCAGTGAACCAAAAAAAAAAAGTTAAGAATTGTAGGGCTGTCAATTAATCACAGTTAACGTAAAAAAAATTGTGATTAATCGCAGTTTTAATTGCACTGTTAAACAGAATATCAATTGAAATATATTAAATATTTTGGATGTTTTTCTACATTTTCAAATATAGTGATTTCAAGCACAACACAGAATGCAAAGTGTACAGTGCTCACGTTATTTTTTTTATTACAAATATTTGTACTACAAAAATGATAAACAAAAGAAATAGTATTTTTCAATTCATATCATATAAGTATAGCAGTACCATCTCTCTATTGTGAAAGTACATCTTAGATTTTTTATTTATTTATTTTTACACATAAGTGCACTCAAAAACAAAACAATGTAAAACTAAGTCTACAAGTCCACTCAGTCCTATTTCTTATTCAAACTTGTGTGTCTTAGTGATTGGGTATTTATAATGCTGCCTGCTTCTTATTTACAGTGTCACCTGAAACTGAGAACAGGCGTTCTCATGGCAGCTTTGTAGCCAGCATTGCAAAGTATTTATGTGCCAGATATGCTGAACATTGAACATTAGTATGCCCCAACATGCTTCAGCCACCATTCCACAGGACATGCTTCCATGCTGACGACACTCATTAAAAAAAATTGTGTGTTTAAATTTGTGACTGAACTCCTTGGGGGAGAACTGTATGTCTTCTGCTCTGTTTTACCCACATTCTCCCATATATTTCATGTTATAGCAGTCTCAGATGATGACCCAGCACATGATGTTCATATTAAGAACACTTTCACTGCAGATTTTACAAAACATAAAGGAGGTACCAATGTGAGATTTCTAAAGCACTCAACCCAAAGTTCAAAAATCTGAAGTGCCTTCCAAAATCTGAGAGGGATACCGGGATGAAGTGTGGAGCATGCTTTCAGAAATCTTAAAAGAGGAACACTCCGATGCAGAAACTACAGAACCCAAACCACCAAAAAAAAAAAAAAAAAATCAACCTCCTTCTGGTGGCATCTGACTCAGATGATGAAAATGAATGTGCATTGGACCACCCTGCTTTGGATGTTATCGAGCAGAACCAGTCCACAGCATGGATGCACGTCCTCTGGAATGGTGGTCGAAGCATGACGGGACATATGGATCTTTAGTGCATCTGGCACGCAAGTATCTTGCAGCGCCGGCTGCAATAGTGCCATGCGAATGCTTGTTCTCACTTTTGGGTGACATTGTAAACAAGAAGCAGGCAGCATTATAAACAAACTTGTTTCTCTGAGCGACTGGCTGAACAAGTAGCATCACTAAGTGGACCTGTAGGCTCTAAAGTCTTACAATGTTTTATTTTTTAATACAGTTATTTTTTGTATATAAAATTTTACATTTGTAAGTTCAACTTTCATGATAAAAGATTCCGCTACAGTATTCCGAGGAGGTGAATTGAAAAATACTATATCTTGTTTTTTTACAGTGCAAATATTTGCACTAAAAATAAAGTGAGCATTGTACACTTCACATTGTGTCGTAACTGAAATCAGTATATCTGAAAACGTAGAAAGCATCCAAAAACCTTGAAATAATGATATTCTATTGTTTAACAGCGCGATTAATCGCAATTAATTTTTTTAATCACTTGACAGCTCTAAAAATTGTTTCGAATCAAACAAAAAGTTACAGTCAACCCAAAATATTGCATCTCTATTCATCTCTTCAGTTCTTCCATAAAAAAAATTAAGTTGCATAAAATTAGAAATGAAAAAAGGCATTTCAAATTGTAAAATCAATGTTTTGCTTCAAAACTGCCAAAACAAAATTTTTTTTTTTCCCTGTCCCACCAACCCCAAAAGAAACATACGCATGAATTGATCTGAATTCATGAACTGTTTCAGTTGACTCGAACCTTCATTTTCCAGTGGAGAAAAAAAAGTTTTGGTCAAAAGATGACACAGCTCTATTCCTATGTGATGCTAGTTGAGTCACTTACACCAAACTTTTCACAGATGGTCACTAATTACGCGAAAGGCCACAAGTTTATCACGGATTCTGTGACTTTTCAGGACCTCCTTGGGTCACCACTACAAAAATCATGGGCCACCTCAGCAGTTAGAGCAGCCCTTGGTCCAGCCGCAATGGCCACCGCTGGGGCAGTCTCTGGCCACTGCCCCCCCCAAGTAGCAGGAGTTGGGTGTCAGAGGGCGCTCAGGGGTGGGGGTTGAGGCACGGGATGGGGTGAGGGCTCTGGGTGATGCTTTCCTTGGGGTGGCTCCCCAGAAGCGGCAACATGTCCCTCCCTCAGCTCCTAGCTCCACGTGCTGCTTCTGCCTGCAGGCACCAGCCTTGCAGCTCCCATTGGCCACAGCTCCTGACCAGTGGGAGCTGCGAAGCAGCGCTTGGGCTGGACAGCATGTGGAGCTAGGAGCTGAGGAAGGGACACGTCACTGCTTGTGGTGAGCTGCGAGGAGCCTGCCAGCCCCGCCACCCCTCCTCCCCACAGCACCAGCGGTGGTCCTGAGCCGCATGCTGCCACTCGACCCACCCCCAGCAGCCCCCGGACCACAGCCCCCGAGCACCTGTGGTGCCCTCTAGACCGTCCCTCCCTCCTACCCTCACGAGATTTAGTCAGGGGAATATAGTACAAGTCATGAACTGGTCATGGGCATGAATTTTTGTTTACTACCCGTGACCTGTCCATGACTTTTATTAAAAATACCCGTGACTAAAACATAGGCTTAATTATGCACATCTCATTCTCTGAATGCTTGACTTGAGACCTGGCGTCTGACTTGCTGATGTGTTGAGCACTCTCAGCTGAAACTGAAGTCAATGGGAGCTGTGCTTTGAACATATAAAGGGTGATATAATGCTAGGTACTCTGAAAAATAGGGTTCAAGGATCTCAGATTGGACAACCAAAATTAGGATACGCTTTTGACTTTAATCTCTGTGTCTCAGTTACCCATCTTTAAATTGGGTTTGATACCCCCTCATCTCACATGGGTGTTGTGACGATAGATTAATGTTTGTGAAACCCTCAGACATGATTTAGTTGGGGATTGGTCCTGCTTTGAGCAGGGGGTTGGACTAGATACCTCCTGACGCCCCTTCCAACCCTGATGTTCTATGATTCTAGGATAGTGATGCATGCTGTAGAACAGCCCACGAGGAAATAAATAATTCTGTCTTTAGAGCAGGTTTTAAATAATGTGCAGCAAATGAGGTCTAGGGCCACACATTGAACCACCAGAAGAAAACAAAAGCCAAAATATTGAACAGTTGTTCATTATAAAAGACTACCAGTCAGCTTGTGCACTGAACAAGGCAGGTATCCGGTGAAGAGGAAAAAACAGTACGTGATCATGGAATTAAGACTATCACGCACATAAGAAGTGATATATTCAAGCTAGGTTATATTATCATTATGTGGATCAGCACTAGAGAGAGATGCGACACTGACAGCAGAGGAATGGCCAAGCTCAGGAATTTGGGGGGTGGGGGGAGGCATTCTAGGCTCTGGAGAAGAGTGTGCACTGATAGGTACAGACTCTTCTGCCCATTTCCCCAAACACAGCATCTTCTGCTCACCCCTCCAATTTATCCATGTACGAATCCCGTCTCTTTCCCAGCCCTAGCTTCTCATTCCAGTCCCACTCTTCTTGCACAGCCATTCAGTTCTCCTCTGCACCTTATTTCCCCTGACCTCCTTCCCCTGCCTCACTGGTTCTGCATCCAATCTCCTTGCCCAGCCAGCCCCCGTTTACACACATGCACTCCTTATGCTCTCCCCCTCTCCCCATACAGGTCCATCTCTTGTCTCCTCTACACTCAAATTAGGTAGCTTCCTCCTCCATGCTGCCTGGGCCCAACAAGGAGTCATTTAGAGCAGGGTGTCTCAACCTTTTTCTTGCTGAGGCCCCCCTCAACATGCTGTAAAAACACCAGGGCCTGGCAAAGGGAGGGGGGGAGAAGAGTGCAGCACTCCGGGTCCGGGGGGGCCCTTGGGCATAGGCCTAGTTTTACTTCTATTTTTGGGGAGGGGGCAAGGGCTGGCGAGGCTCAAGCCAGTGCCACACAGCAGGGTCCAGGGAGGGAGTGCCACCTCCACCCCCTGACTCATGCAGGAGGCCACTCAGCCTGTCTGGGCTGTGGGGGGACGCAAGCAAAAATATAGTTCAAAGCAGGGACTCAGTTCAAAAAGTTTCAAAAAACTGCTCAGGGTGCAGGGAGGAGGTAGCTAGCAGCTGTGTGCGAGCAGGGTGGTAGCTCAGGGTTGAGGGGGGTAGCTAAGGGCTGTGTGCAGGCAGAGAGGTAGCTCAGGGTGCAGGGAGGGGGTAGCTAGGGGCTGTGAGCGAGCAGGGTGGTAGCTCAGGGTGCAGGGAGGGGGTTGCTAAGGGCTGTGTGCAAGCAGGGGGTAGCTCAGGGTGCAGGGAGAGGGTAGGTAGGGGCTGTGTGCAAGCAGGGGGTAGCTCAGGGTGCAGGGAGAGGGTAGGTAGGGGCTATGCACAGACAGGGATAGCTCAGGGTGCAGGTAGGAGGCAGCTAGGGGCTGTGTGCGGACAGACGGTAGCTCAGGGTGCAGGGAGGGGTGCAGGAGGAAGGTAGCTAGAGGTGTGTGCAGGCAGACGAGACTTCAGGGTGCAGGGAGGCGGTAGCCGGTGCTGTGTGCGAGCATGGGGGTAGCTCAGGTTGCAGGGAGAGAGTAGGTAAGGCTATGCACAGACAGGGGTGCTCAGGGTGCAGGGAGGGGGTAGCCGGGCTGTGGTGCGAGCAGGAGAGGGTAGCCAGGGCTGTGTGGCGAGTCAGGGGGTAGACTCATGGTGCAGGGAGAGGGTAGGTAGGGGCTATGCACAGACAGGGGTAGCTCAGCGGTGCATGTAGGAGGGTAGCTGGGGCTATGCACAGACAGGGGTAGCTCGAGGGTGCAGGTAGAGGTAGCTGGGGCTGTGTGCGAGCAGGGGGTAGCTCAGGTGCAGAGAGGGTAGGTACGGGTATGCACAGACAGGGAGCTCAGGGTACAGGTAGGAGTAGCTATGGGGGCTGTTGCACGGCAGAGGTGGCTAGCTCAGGGTGCAGGGAGGGAAGTAGCCAGGGGCTGTGTGCGAGCAGGCGTTAGCTCAGGTGTGCAGGAGGGGTTAGCAGGGGCTGTGTGCGAGCAGGGGGTTAGCTCAGGGTGCAGGAGAGGTAGGTTGGGCTATGCACAGACAGGGGTAGTCAGGGTGCAGGTGGGAGGTAGCTGCGGGGCTAATGCACAGACGGGGTAGCTCAGGCGTAGTAGACGGGTAGCTAGGGCTGTGCACGGCAGAGAGGTAGCTCGGGTGCAGGGAGAGGCGTAGGTAGGGGCTATGCACAAGACAGGGTTAGCTCAGCGGTACAGGTAGGAGCGGGTAGCTTGAAGGCTGTGCACGGGCAGAGGTCTAGTCACGTTTGCACGATTAGAGATTGGCAGAGATAGTAACAGTAGCCAGTGAGGCTGTGTGCGGAGCAGGGGCGGGCTAGCTCAGGTGCTGCAGGTGAAGAGGGTTAGTATGGGCCTATTGCAAGACAGGGTAGCTCAGGGTGCAGGAATTGAAACGGAGGGGGAATAGGCGAAGAGGGTTTTAGGGGCTCTGTTATTAGGCTGTTGTGAGAGCAGGGGGATAGCTCAGGGTCTGCAGGGATCGAGGGTAGGCTAGGGCTATGCCACAGACCACGGGGTAAATTTAAGGGGGTTTTAGCTCAGGGTGTCCAGGAGGGGCGTAGCTAGTGCTGTGTGGTGAGAGCAGGGGGTAGCTCAGGAGTGCAGTCGGGAGCGGGGGTACGCCACGGGTCTGGTGTGCGGAAGCAGGGGTAGCTCAGGGTGCAGGGAGGGGGGTAGCCAGGGGCTGTGTGCGAGCAGGGGGTAGCTCAGGGTGCAGGGAGGGGGGTAGCCAGGGGCTGTGTGCGAGCAGGGGGTAGCTCAGGGTGCAGGAAGAGGGTAGGTATGGGCTATGCACAGACAGGGGTAGCTCAGGGTGCAGGGAGGGGGTAGCTAGGGGCAGTGTGAGGGCAGCGGGTAGCTAGGGGCTGGGTACGGGCCAAGGGCGATCCCAGTGTGGCTCCTGACTTCAGCCCCCACGCTGCTCCTGGCAGGAATGGAGGAGGTGGGGGAACCGAGTTTCAGCTGTGAGGCTCCGCGGCCCCCCGAAAGGGCTCACGGACCCTTAGGGGGCCACAGGCCCGCGGTTGAGAACCGCTGATTTAGAGCAAGGACAGAGGGGCTCCCTGCTGTTAATTCAGGTGCCAGACCTTGACCTGGCACAGCCCACAGCAGCCCAGAGCTGCAATGGCAGGGGAAATCCAGTTCAGCCCTGGGGCAGGAGCATGCTCAGTGCAGAGGGAATCTGGGGAATTTAGCTGCTAAAATATAACTGCTCTACTGAGCATGTGTGAACTCAAGTTTTTCAAAGGCCTATAAGTTGGCCAAATTTGGACAGTTTTTTGTTGTTGCTGAATGGATTGTTTTTAAACAGGGATGGGAATAGGTACTTCCCAGAAACAAAAGCCATCCCCCTTGACAACTTACAAAACATGTGGCAATGGAGCAGAAAAAAATGTCAGAATTTAACGTGGGCAAAATGTATTTTCCACTAGTCTTATTCTTGGAAAAGGCTGAACATTTTGGCTTAAAAATAATCACAATAATCATAATAATAATCAGCCTCAGGCAGACACCTGACATGGAAAATATCAGTCAAACTAGCTGAATGTTCAGCAAAGTTATAAACAACTGAAAACCAAGTAATTTAATGTGAAGTGTCAGACCCTCTTAATAAAAGGCAAGGATACCAGCCCTGCCTAGAATTATTTGCCCTCAAGACATCAACAAAAATTAATACTTAATTCAACTCTTACCACAGAACTCCATCCAACAGACTTGTTCAATTTTGAGCTTCCTCAATTTATCAGAAAATATTTCTTTTTATTCAAATTCAGCAGAAACACAATCACTATTTAGATACATCTGTCATGTTCTAAATTGTTCAGGTAATTTGCATTTGGGTACAACTCTAAGTCATTTAAAGCTTTATACCAATGAGTCCTTCATCAGAACACACAATGATTTATTAATACCTTCCAGGTTATTTCTGTTCCTTCACTGCATAGTTACCAGCTGTCTCTATTAAATATATTGAGCTAAACTTTCAGACTATAATTGAAGGTCAGAGTTGCTTAGAGGCAGGCAGGAGGAATTAGGTCACCACTGGAGCTGACCTAGACACTTATAAAACGCTGTAAAAACAGAAAAACATTTTATTTTTAAAATGAGATGTCAGCCGGCATCATGAGTTGAAAAGGCACATTTCACTGCATTCCGAGTATGGTGACCCTGAAAACCAGGGTTTGCCTCAGAAATCTATAATAAGCTATGGGTAGTGAGACACAGCACCACAGCACCTCAGAGCAGCTCCTCTTCCCTATTATAACATCTCCTGAGAAAACAAACACCAGATCAATCCCATTTTAATGGAACAGATTTTATGATTAACTTTCTCCTGCCCTCTCTAAGACCTTGGCCAAAACCATCATCTCGCTTCACCTACTGCAAACCAACATGGCCTCTTTACATTATCCTTAACTGGCTCCAGGCTATCCAAAACACTGGGGCCAAACCCCTCTCCCCCTCTCCTCCTGTTCTACCTCTCCCCCAGGTCACTTCATTAGTTTCCCCTCCATTTCCACGTCAACTTCAAGCTTTGCCCTCATATTCCAGAATATTTTGCAAAAGTCTGCTCCTCCCTATCTCTCTGATTTCTTCCCAGTTTCACATCCTTTGCTCATACTCCCTTAAAACACTTCAGTTTCCTGCACCAAGAACACATACTACACCTGATGTACTAGAGCAACTGTTAATAATAATTTACCACTTTGATGCCCCTTTACATATGCAAAGCACTGTGCAAACACTGATTAATCTTTACATCATCACTATGCTGTATTATTCCCATTTTACACATGGGGAAATGTAGGCAGGGAGCTGCAGGGACAGGTAAGGTTGTCCAAGAAGCACACTTCAGAGTCAAACTAGAGTCCAACAGTGTTGACACTCAAGCACGCTCTCCTTCCTCCAGATCACATTGCCTACTATTGGGATTTGAACACTGATGTGTCTTTACTAGGGCTGTCAATTAATCACAGTTAATTCACAATTAACTCAAAAAATTAATCATGATTAAAAAATTAACTGCAATTAATTGCAGTTTTAATTGCGCTGTTAAACAAAAAACTACCAATTGAAATTTAAACACTTTGGATGTTTTTCTACATTTTCATATATTTTGTATTCTGTGTTGTAATTAAAATCAAAGTACATATTAATTTTGTTACAAATATTTGCACTGTAAAAATTATACTATTTCTTTTGTTTATTTTTCAATTCACTTCATACAAGTACCATAATGCAATCTCTGTTATGAAAGTGCAGCTCAAATGTAGGGTTTTTTTGTTACATAACTACACTCAAAAACAAAATGTAAAACTTCAGAGCCTACAAATCCACTCAGTCCTACTTCTTGTTCAGCTAATTGCTATCACAAACAAGTTTGTTTACATTTACAGGAGATAATGCTGCCCTCTTCTTATTTACATCATCAGAAAAGGAGAACATGTGTTCACATGGCACTTTTGTAGCCAGCATTGCAAGGTATTTATGTGCCACATATGCTAAACATTAGTATGCCCTTCATACTTCCGCCACCATTCCAGTGGACATGCTTCCATGCTGATGACGCTCATTAAAAAAATAATATGTTAATTAAATTTATGAGTGAACTCCTTGTGGGAGAACTGTATGTCCACTGCTCTGTTTTACCCGCATTCTGCCATATACTTCATGTTATAGCAGTCTCTGATGATGACCCAGCAGATTTGTTTTAAGAACACTGTTACAGCAGATTTGACAAAAAACAAAGAAGATGCCAATGTGAGATTTCTAAAGATAACTACAGCACTCGACCCAAGGTTTAAGAATCTGAAGTGCCTTCCAAAATCTGAGAGGGACAAGGTGCGGAGCATGCTTTCAGAAGTCTTAAAAGAGCAACACTCTGATGCGGAAACTACAGAACCCGAACCACCAAAAAGGAAAACCAACCTTCTGCTGGTGGCATCTGACTCAGATAATGAAAATGAACATGTGTCAGTCCGCACTGCTTTGGATTGTTACCAAGCAGAACCCGTCATCAGCATGGACCCATGTCCTCTGGAATGATGGTTGAAGCATGAAGGGACATATGAATCTTTAGCACATCTGGCACGTAAGTCTCTTGCGATGTCGGCTACAACAGTGCCATGAGAATGCATGTTCTTGCTTTCAGGTGACTTTGTAAACAAGGGACAGGGAGCATTATCTCCTGCAAACGTAAAAAAACTTGTTTGAGTGATTGGCTGAACAGGTAGGACTGAGTGTAAAATTTTAGAGCCTGCAAGTGCATAGTTTTATTTTTGAATGCAGTTTTTTTTAATACATAATTCTACATTTGTAAGTTTAATTTTCATGCCAAAGATTGCACTACAGTACTTGTATGAGGTGAATTGAAAAATACTATTTAAATTTGTTTTTGTTACAATGCAAATATTTGTAATCAAAAACAAATATAAAGGGAGCACTGTACACTTTGTATTCTGTGTTGTAATTGAAATCAATATATTTGAAAATGTGGAAAACATCCAAAAATATTTACATAAATGGTATTCTATTTTTTAATCACAAAATCATTCTCTTTAATCACGATTAATTTTTTAATCACTTGACAGCCCTAGCCTATACTATACTATACTTATGCGGGCTTCAGAAATTGCGTAAACTTTAGTTGCACAACTGCATATAATAAAACCAGCAGAACTAAAGATTGTATGTTTTGGTTCTATCCTAATGTTAGACATAATAAAATAAATTGTATTTGTAAAGCACTCCTTCTTCCCTATACTTTCTGGATCTGAAGATGCTGTACACCTTAGCACCTTGAAAACCAAAAAGGTGAAAACAAAAAAAGAGCATGGCTATTTATTTTCGTATGAAATAAAATTAACAGTTTTAGAAAACATCTTTCAAAGAGATATTCCCCTCTGTCCTCTTGAAAGTTTTTTGGGGCAATAAATATCACAACATTCTGTTTTAATAAATTCTCCGATAAAGAATACACATGAAACAAAAAAGCCAATTATTAATTTAAAACAGCATAATTTACATCATTTGAGAAGGCTACCTACTACTGAAGTCAAATATTGATTGATAACTGCTTTGACAGAGGAAAAACATGGTTCAAGGCTACAGGTAAATTAAGACTTGAGGGGGAGAACTGTTTTGGGAGAGGGATGAGCATTAATTTCCTTATGTACTGATTATTCTGAACAGTTTTTATGACATTACAAAAGTAAAAATGAAAAAAAGCTATTGTAGATAAATCATAATGACTTAAAATAAGGAAATCAATAGGCATTTCAAAACAGGGTTCAGACACATGCTGCCTCCATCAGTCTCTGGAATATAAAAGCACCTTCACCCTACAACTCACCAACATTTCCCTGGCTTTAAAATGATTTGAGGTTAAGAAAGTTTATCCCGACTTCTAACTAGACTAGGTTAGAGGTCTGGACACACTGAAGATTGCAAGGCTTCGTTTTACCAGATCATTGTCAAAAATAGGTCAGCTCTATGGGCCAGATCAGCACAGATCCACTGAAGTCAACACAGCTACACCAGTTTTCACCAACTGAGGATCTGACTCTGTATGTTCATTACCTACACTTCCAAATAATATAATGCAGTCTTACATGAGAACCAAGAGGTGAGGAAATTGAGTGCACTATAGTGATTTACACAGACATTACTGTTTACTTATTCAATACACAGAGTGCATGGGCACCATTAGTCAACACTATTCTCTATTTACTTTTGATCTCTGGTACTGGTTACACTTACAATCTTACTCTCAAAGCCATGGCCGTTGTCTACGTTAAAGAATTTTATTTTTAATCCCTACCACTGCTACCACCAGTTCAGCTCCCCCAACAATACTTGTCTAGGCGAAGGCTCCCGTATCTGGCTACCACAGTTGGTGTTAACGCTGCACCAGAGGAGATCAAACCAACAGAATATTGAATGCATTTGCAACAGTCTATCTACATTAGTGATCCCAAATCCCTATTAGCAAGAGTGGACTATTTCCCTGGGGTCTCATCTCATGGACAGATCTTTCAGAAAAGTTACAGAAATGTGAAATCATACTACCAATGCACATTTCACTGTAAGCATGGTACGTAGGGGCTAGTTTAACATTTACTATTCTACTAATCACTGATGGAGCCACCTGGAGAAGCGTTGACTGATTCATTACTTAACGGTTCCACTCCTGAACCTGGCAAGTCTAATTACCGATAGCTGAGAAACATTTTCCTATTGGATTTTGTAACCACTGTAACTTGGGAAAGAACTTGGTCACAGAAGACAACAAAAAACAAAGAAACCCAAAACACCTGCTATTTTGGAGATATATGACTAGGTCCTCAAAAATAATATGAAGCCTGATCATTTATATTCAATTTTACAGCAATTTCAGTAATGCATTATTACATAGTTTGATTTTTAGCATATGGTATATAGATTGCTTTGGGGGGATTTTGTTTGTTTTTTTAATTGACTCAGTATTGCTACATCATATGTACTTTGTAGCTAACCATTTACAGATCACCTATACAGCATTTTAATAAGTTGTTCAACCACTGAATTAAATATTGCATATCCAGCTATAGTAATAGTAGACTTTAGGAAAAAATTTACAACTTTTTAATATACCTGAATTCATTTCATCGGTTGAAATCGACCTTGCTTCCTGTGCTAGGTCCTTTAAAAGTCTCCTACGCACTTGTCTTTTTTCCCTCAGCACATTTTTGAAGTTATTGATGCACTTGTTCAGGTAGATAGTCTCTGCACACACTTTTTCAAGGCTCATGGGTCTGTACTCCCTTGTTTGCTCAGGAAGAGAACTAGCATCTGTCACCATCTCACCAGAAGGTAGGGACTGTCCAGCATAAATCTCTGAGTCAGAACTCAACACCAGACTAGGGACAGGAGACTCACGAGGGGCAGGTGGAAGCCTGGAAGGAACAAATTGCATTTGAGCGGCTTCACTGTTTGCAGATGTGATGGCCTGGCTCTCGGAAGACTGACTGGGGGGGCTTTCTGTAAAGTTATCAGAGCTACCACAGACACCTGCACCACTCAGCATAAGTCTACCATCATGTTCCATTTGGAAGCTGGTATCATTTTCCAGGAGGACTTCAGAGTCACTGGTCTCCAGCTTGTGAAACACCACCTGCAGAGCAGATCTAAAATGATGAATAGCTTTCCCAAGTTTGTTAGTATAAAACTTCATGTCCACAAGATCAATGTTATCCTGGGAATGGTCAAGAAAATACTGGGAATTTTCTAACACATCCCTAAAGACCTGGTCAGTTTGATCTTGGTCATTCAGATCTATTTGGACCATATCTTTCAGAGTGTCACTGCTATCAGCTAGTTTATCCGCTGTGTGAACACTGCTTACAGTTGTAGCACCCATAGACTGATCTTCCAAGAGAAGATTTATTTGCCCCGTACTGAGGAACTCAAGCATGGTGTTACAGTCCATTTCATTTGCTCCTGTAGTTATTTCCTCAGCTTTATCCTCCTCTAAAGGGGAAGAGCAGTTCTCAGTCACATTTTCAGTGTCAAGCCCAAGTTCTCCTCCATCACATGAAGCATGTATATGGCTGGCATGATCTGAGGTCTCTGGGGAGTGGCAGGAATTTCCTTCGTCTGTTTTGGACAAACAAGTCACCTGAAGAGTTTGCTGAGGTGTGTGGGAAACATGGAGTACAGGCAGGGGAGAGTCACTCTTTTGTGAAGTTTGCTCACTACAGTTGTGTATAATTTGCGATATTTGCCCCATTTTCACCTCGAGTTCAGAGATCAAGTTACTTTTCTTAGCTAAGGTTGACTTTTGTGTAAAACCAACTCTCTCCCCTAGACACTGTGTTTTTCTACTTGTGTTTTTGTACCTAACCTGGTAAGACTCAGTTTGGAGGTGCCCATCGTCACCAGTTCTTTGAGCCTCTTCATCACAATTCAGAGAGCTCCAGTGGTTTTTCTTGAGGCCAGGCTGCAGTAATGAGAGTGGATCCGCTCGGCAGCCCCTTTGGCCAGTCTGTTGGTTTTGCTCTTCGCTAGCAACAATTTTGACCCCCGTGCTTTGCATGAGCATAGACTTCTGTAAAATGAAATCTCTTTGTTCAGGGTTTGCAAGTTTCACAATTGCCGGTCTTGGTACTAATTGTTTGCCTGAAGTTGCATTTGACCTATAAGCATCTTTTATGTACTTACTACACTGGATACCATTGAAGCAGTAGTACTCAGACAAGAAGCTGCAAATGAGCTCCATAGTGTTTTCACCATCTTGTTCTGGGATACCATAAAAGTACAACACTGGTTCTTCCTTGCATACAGCTCTGTATGACTCCCTAGTGTGTGCGACATGAGAAGTTTTGGCAGTGGAACCACTCTGTAAGCCTTCTATCTCACTCAAGACCGTGTCTACACAGCTGGACACTTCATCCACTGAGCCTTTTATCAAGGTGAGGTGTTGCCGGAGTTCTGCAATCTCTGTCTGGATGTGACTTATCCCCTGTAGCTCTTTCACAATGTACTCAATCACATCTGCAGAATGGTCTCTTGACAGAAGGCTATTATTGTTGTATGTTGGAAGCTTATTTTCATTCTCAGTGCTCTCTCTCCAGCTCATGGTAATACTAAGGGTAGAAAGGTCCTGCCCCTCAGATTTTATACCCTTGCTCTGGCAAACAGGCTGCATAGTACCCTCAGATGATAGTCCCTCTAAGTCTTGCTGATTCCGTTGAACTGAGCATGGTATTTTTACATAGCCATCCCAGTTAAGTTCCACCTCACCAACACAGACATCACTCACATCCCCAGAATCATTTCTCCTGTCCTGAGCAAAGCCCACTCCAATAGTAGAAAATTCAGCGTTTGTGGATTTCCTCTTTATCCCACAAAGAAACATGTCCGTTTCAATTTCTACTGGGGAAAGCTGGTGACTCTGACTCACTGAGATCTCATTTACTTGGCCTTGCAGAAGTCTCTTCATTTTCTCCCTCAGATACAAGCGGAATCTTTGCTTCTTGAATTGCCTCCTGGCCAAGTGTTTTTATAATAGATTTTCTGTGCAGAAGAGGAACCTCATGTTCTGGCTTTTTCAATCTATTGCTAGCAAACATCAGCAGCAGCTGCACCTGTGTTTTTCCATAGTGAAATACAGCAGTACAAGCATACATCAATCACTGCCCGACGTGCACACTCATATCCAGGTTTATTCTTTCATGAAGCAGCTACCAAAAGAGGGGAAAATATTGCATTCCAGTCAGAAAATACAAGGCAATTTTCAGCATATAATAAAAAGTAGTAGCGTCCACATAAAGCCGGTCAGAAAGAGGATCTACTCTTTCAAATTTTCCTACCATAACGCACTTATTTCAGCTGCTGAAATGATAACCAGTTCCACATGAGTCATTCTTTAATAAAGCAATATCTCCCCCCTACCTCCCTTTCCACAAGGAGGTAAAAAAAATACCAAAGAACCCAAAGCCCTCTGACCAGTCAATGTGTGACCACGCCTTTTTTATGGCTACAACTGCAAATCTCACAAAAGTAGCTACCCCTTCTATACAGTTATCCCTTCTGAATAAAAAATTCTGTCACAAAATACTACGGATTCTCTCTCTGCAGGTGTCCCTTCTCCCTAGGTCCACCATCTTCATCCTTTCTTGCTTCAAAGGGAAGAAAGATCAAGTTTAAATTTGCTCGGTATCAGCAATTCCCAAGGAATCACTGAGGTTGACGTAAAGCAGCAGCAGAGACTAGATGATAGCTTTGGGGCTATAAAACTTTTTCATTATTTCAGTAATAAATGTTAAAATAAGAAAGTAACACTAAAGAAACACTCAAAACTTACAAGCTCTCAAGTTAACCTACATTTAACATATGTCATATACAGCTTATGAACAAACTGACTGAGCTGACTGGAATAAGAATGACATTGTTTTCTGGATTTTACACTGGAGCATTCCAGGATCGAATCCCTCCCAGAAAAATGAAACAAACACTATGTTATCTGTGTATGGCTTGTCTGACCCCCATTAATGTAATATCTGAGCACCACACAATCCTGGGGCTTGTCTCCACAGCGAGATACTGAGTGGCAAACCAGGGTGTGAATATATAGCAGTGCGACTCTACATTCCCTCACGGACACTGCTGCAGCATGCTGAGAGTCCCAGAGTGCCATTAGTGCACTGTAGATTCACACCCTGACATGCCGCGCAGTGACCTGCCATGTAGACAAGCCTTAGTGTAGCCTCAGCATCCCCATTGTATAGGTGGGGAACCGAGGCAGTGAGAGACATGCCCAAGGTGACACAAAGTATGTGGTCAAATAGGGAATTGAATCTCTAGGTCTCCTGCCTTAACCACTGTACTATCCCTCCTCTCCTAGACATGTGCTCTAACCAGGACAACATGTGGCACAGCTGGTCAGTGGAGGAGCTATACTAAATGCCTCATTTTGTAATAAAGGTTCAGCCCTAGAACCATCAATTATTTTAAACAAAAAATAATTCCACAATGCACTGGGACAAACAGCATAAAATGAAATACTGAACACAACATAAAAATGACCACACTGGGTCAGACCAAAGGTCCATCTAGCCCAGTATCCAGTCTCCAACAGTGGCTGGTGCCAGATGCTTCAGAGGGACTGAACAGAACAGCACAATTTATTGAGAGATCAATCCTCTGTTGTCCACTCACAGCTTCTGGCAGTCCCAACTACTGCCTAAGTATTAACGTTTTTACCAACTAATAAAGTCTTCAGGGTGCAATTTTATGATGTACACCTGTTTCTGAGAATGAAGGTGTACAGTAACGTCATTACATCTGAGTAGAAAGTCGAGAATTTGTCTGTAAAAGCAGGGGAAGCGAGAGTTAAAGGGAGCTTCTCCTCTTCTTCAGAATCACCAGCAGAGTAAACCCAAGCCTCTTCTACACTTTACACAAGCACAAAATCTCCATTCTTGGCATAGCAGTTATGAGTCTCATACATGATTCAATCCACAACAGGGGACCTTGCTTCATTTTGACGCTATTTGGCTGAGCAGCACCAGGTGCAACTGCTTGCATAGCAAATCACAATCTGAGCTTTTCCCCGGGGGGTCTTTGCAAGCACACTACACCCAGTTTCCTTAGGATAGCAGCATGTACCGGCTCTGCAGTACTCCGAGCTAAGAGAGCGGCCCAGTAACTGAGCCCACATATTTCACATTATGTGGCTATACAGTGTACTAACCACAGGAGTACCAAAATGCTTGAGTTTTATTTGCACTGAAGTTATGGCCTGTATTAGGGCCTGACCCAAGGTCCACTAAAGTCAGTGGGAACCCTTTCATAGACTTTGAGGGGCAAACCCAAAGTTCATTGAAGCATTAGATAGATGTATCTTAAAAAAATCAAAAAGTATTTACTTATTTCAATTTACAGAGTAGCTCTCCAGAGCTCTTTATGTCTACAGTGAAGCTGGGCTACTGAAGCTTGTTCCCATAATACATCCTCCTCTAACTATACCCCACAACTATATTTGGTCCACTTTTTCACAATATGCTCATTTTTATTAACCATTTTTGAATATTTTCAATGAATGTGTTTTGTTTTTACCTTTCTGCTTTTCTTCAGGAGGGAGAATTCCTTGCCTGTGGACAAAGCAATGCTTGCCAACACTCACCTTTGTATTAATTAGATCCATTCACTTTGCCATAATTAAGGTTGTATCAGCACTTCGGTTTACAAATCCCATTATTCCATAGGTGGAATTTAGCAACCAATGTAGTTTTCATTCCAAAATGTTACATGTACTTCCAAAGAGAATAGATATTCAGAGTGATACTGAAAGATGGAGTACTCCCTTTTCAGAATATTTTTGCACCCTTCTTAGGAAGAAATGTTTTGATTTAATAAAATGAAAAGGTTCAGGTCTTAGTTCATAAAAAAAATGTAGTCTTTTCTTTTTACTTTTAACTACTTCGTCAAGGAGCTGCACTGACCTAGGAAAAAACATTTGTTCAGGCTATATTTCTCCATCAATTATGTAGTTACCACTTCAGGTCACTTAAGAGCAATCTGTTTAAACACTAACAATGTTTAAATGACTAAGGCACACAGTTACAGAGATTTACAATGTAGAATATCAGTCTCTCTGTGGGGCTGAAGAAAGTAAAGATCAAAAGTTTGGCTCATGTACATAAGAAGCCACAGTATCGTACACAGATAGTGGTGTTAATTCCACATATTTTCTGCGGTGTAAAACCATTTCTCTTTAACAATAGGGAGAAGGATTTTTGTGTTGCAAGGACTAACTCACTATGCTTGGTGGTCACCATATTGTGTTCCTTTGCGTGCAGCTACAACACTGCCACAGCGGTTTAATGACTGTTCTTTTAGACACCAAAAACACAGTGTAAGCTGGAATTTGCTTTCAGTTCATTTGTCTGTGGCTGAAATACTGTTGCAATACACTGAACAGCAGCAGTTCATTACATAGGGCTTTTTTCTAGTGGAGCACTGTGATGGGTTGCTCATCCCACACCAGCCTGGAAGGGGTTAATGAGGCTGAGAAGGACCCATTAACCACGTAGGCCATAGTCGAGTGGAATTAGGTGGCCTAAGTAATCCCCTGAATGGTGACCACAGGGCCCAGCTGAGAAGAGAGGAAGCAGGGTTAGGATAAAGTCAGGCAGCTGGCAACAGAGAGACTGCAGGGTTGTAACGTGCAGTCACTCTGTGGGAGCGAGGAGACACGTTTCAGGCTTCAGAGTGCCATAGTTTGCACTTACTCCCTGGGAGGAGGGAGTTTGAGCTGGTACACACAGAGAGGGGAAAGCCAGAAGCTGTAGGAAGGAGTTCAGGGAAGGAGCAACAGGGTGTAAGGGAAAGCAGGCCACCGATGCAGGTACAGGGTCACTGGACTGGAACCTAGAGTAGCAGGAGGGCCCAGGTTCCCCTACCAGCCACTAAGGAAGTGGCATTCTCAGGGCAGTGCATGAGGAGACTGCCTCAAACTGTTGGTATGGAAAGACTTTGATACCCCGGAAGGGGAAAACAATAGTGACCTGCTGGAAGGCCAAGTCACGAAGATAGAGCATCCTGAGTCACACAGCGTGCAGCAAGCAGCAAAAAGGGGAGCACTGGACCTGGAAAGAGCTGATCCCTACAGCAGCCAGGAGCAGGAGCCAACTGCAGTGATTAGGCCCTGTGACAAACTCTTACTCAAGAGATTGCAATAGCTCCACAGATGCCAGTTCAGTGCAAACACAACAGAACTGTATAATTACAGATATTCCGAAGGATTCTCATTATGGAGAGGCAATTTGTCAAAGCAAGGAAGAAAGGAATTAACTTGACTTCGGGAACCAGTAATGACTAGCCAGCTTTTCCCAGGAGGAACAGATGTGTGAGAGGTATTTCCCAAAAGACTACTATGAAGTGTCCAGAGCAGAACACAGGAAAGTCTGCTCAAGCTGAGGGACAACTCCATTCCTGTGTTTCAGAGACAATTCATATACCACTTCATCCTACTGAAACATAGAAAGTAAAGCCTTTTCGTTTCATCCAGAGGCAAACAGAGGATTCAAGGAAAGGTTATTACTGGGAAGAAAGCCTGAAAGGGGAAAGATACTAGCAGATCATATATTCTGTTGCTTCTACGGGCAAAGCTCATTGCACTCACCAGGGGCTCCTTGCATCCCTCCATTCTCCCTCACGTACTCCCTGTGCATCACCCTCTCATCTCCTCTTTCAGGGACTCTCTGCAACTCTCCCATCACCTGCCTCATGCCAGATGCTTCTGTGTATCCCCCGTTCCTCCCTCCCTCCAAACCATTTATCTCCCATTGACAGGGGCTTTGTGGGCCCCCTCAGGCTTCTCATTCACCCCATCTTACCAGAATGTGGGCTGTGTCCCCGTGTCCATCTCCCACTGTCCGTCAATTCCCCACCACCATGCCAGAGTCTGTGCACTCCACAATACCAGAGACAGATGCCATCAAGTGGAATGTAAGACCTCACAAGCTCAGCCACAGCTCCAGACTAAATACACCCAAAGGAGTTTAAGAAATATAAATGAGAAGACCATTTCTTGCCAGCAACTAATGCAACCAAGAATAAGCCTATGCCTCTGCAAATGAGAGATCAGATAGAACTTGGAATTCCTGAGAACCGAATTTAGACCTGGATGATAAGACCAAAGACCAAATCATGAAGAACTGAACCAAAGGACCCACCTGAAACCTCTACTGTCTGACCCAACACCAGGGCAACTAACAGGAGGCCTAGTCTCTAAAGAGAGAAAATACTTGCACTCTGACCTTTTTCTAGATACAGCAGGGCCCCTTGTTAGATGGATACTCTGCTTCCTGCACCATATGCACTCACTCAAACTTACCAAAAAGTTCTCTTCTGCCCAAAGTCTGAGCAAAGTCTCTTCAGTTTTTTTGAGCTCCACAGGGATGAAGACAAACTTTTTAAAAAGTGAAAACCTTGAGGAATGAGGCCAAATTAACACTCGTGAAAGCCAATGGGAGTTGCATACCTAGCGCCCATTTCAGCCTTTGAATGTCTCCCAATGTATGAATGCCACAAATTAATGTTCTTCTGCCTCTACAGATTTACAATGACAGCAGAACAAGCAAGAGTGAAAATCAGAGGGACACAAGCAGTGAGCACACTGGAGTGGTAAGCAGGAGTGTAAAAGGTCCAGAGAAGAAAAGGAATAGATGCAATGATGAGACTCATGCTTGACATTCAAGGACACTCACAGTGCAATTCTGAGGATCTTGACTCTTCCCAAAGAGAAAAGATCTCGCCGCAACTTGTGCTGAGCTGTGGCTTTGACTTCACCCTAGCTCAGTTCCTCTGTCAGCCATCACATGGATACAGTGCACAGGGTGGAGAGCAGCTTTACAGGATCTCTCCTGCAGCACTGAATGGCTCCAGGAAAGAGAAGTCCTAGTGAATGGGGCCTATTTTTTGCTGCTGCTAAGCCATTACTAGTATGGGCCAGGATGTCCCTTCGCACTCCACTTCATCTGACAAAGACGCTTTCAGAAGCCTGGTACTTTAAGACTAATCTCTCTCCCCAGTCCCCCAATGCAGTTAAAAGACTTATCTGAATGTGATGAAAGAAAGACTCTTATCTGAATGTGATGAAATACTAAAGTGGTGATGTGGCTCTAAAGAGGGCAACATATTCCAGCAGAGGAGAAGTATTTTGGAACAGTCATAGAACAGCGCAATCCCACAGAATGCACCCTGAGCCACGGTGTCCGACTTCACATGAAACGTATTTGAAAACGCTTAAAGTTCTGTATTACCTGTACTAACAAATAAGAAAAGCAATGAAGTGAAATAATTGATAAGTTACCTTGTTAGTAAATGTAAAGAAATACCAGCGGAAATGCAGGACACTTTGGAACTAAAAGGTTTTGACATGAACAAGAGAAAGGAATCTTATGGTTAAGGCTGCCATAGCAACCTCTCCCCAGCACTCTTCTACATGCTGTAACACTGTTTCCTCCTGAGAATTTTTACAGAATCTTAAATATACTAATTGCTGAAAGGATTTCAATAAGGACCCAAATGACAGGGTCTGAGTGAGTGGTGTGGAAAAGCTACTACATGCAGCGTTGCTGGCAGCGCTATCTCTGGAGACTGGCAGGCTCCGTTTTAATTGACAAGAAAAGGTTTAGGTTTTGATTAGATAGCACTTGAGGGAGGCAACTTCATATTTCTTTGCTTTTTTCTAACACCTCGTCTCTTCCAAAATTTGATTTTCCAATAAGTAATAGAAATTCCCACTTGATTGAGAGAGAGAGTGATAATAGGAATTACTTTTAAAAGAATTACACTGCTCAGTGAGTCTGGATGCATGGCAGCAGCACTGAGTACTGCTAAAGGAGAGAACGTAATCTGAATACTCATCCACCTGGAGGACATTGCGGCTACTGAAGTGACAGAGAAGATGTGCACGGCACTTTACAGATGAATTAAAAAGGGAACATGCCCATAGCTTTTATAATCCAAGTTAAAAAATGACAGATGCTACACAAACTATGGGAAAGAGCAATGTTATGAGTAAGGGATTGTGAGATATGGTTTTATTATGCACGCTGGTTCCTTTTTTTAATAATAGTGTTTGTTACTGCGTGAGAGCAAGAACTGCAGTGACTGTTACAGTTCCACAACTGTTTCTGTTCTAATCACCATCTGCAGTTCCCCAGAACTTTCCGAAATGTTCAGAGTTCAGGAAGACGTTTTCCTGCCCAAGAAAGGATTTGTTTAGAAATTTGAAAAAAAAAATAGGACATTTTTGTGCACAAGGACAAGTCAACCAAGCTGCATTCTAGGACTTTTGGTGAACTACAGTGTCCACGTGGGACCTTAGCGTGCAACAGGCTGGTGTGCTGTAGGTTCACACCCTGCAGTAATGCGCTGTGTAGACAAACCTTACCTGACTTGCCCTAGGTCACACAGGAAGTCTGTGGGGAAGTAAGGAATTGAACCTGGCCTCCTACCCCCAACCACCTAGTGGCATGCCCACCAGCTATCTTCCCTATCTCTCGCATGTCCTCACTTTTGGGAGCTTAACTTTGCACCTTAATATTCTTTCAGCATTGCTGTTTGTGTGAGGTTATATTTAAGACTAGAGGGAACAAAGGTGGGAGTGGTAAAGCACTAGGCTACGGATGTCACTAGTTAGTGGCCAAAAATGAGGTACCTGTAGACAAGAGTCAAAGGAACGGAACTATCATGTAGTTAAAAGATAGGAATGGGTGGAATGCTGCTTACTGTGAAAGTGACAGGTTTGAGTTTTACCACTGTAACTCATGCCTGACCCCAAGTAAATAACACAACCTCAAGTCTGCTCTCAGACCTGAGAATACCCTGTGCTGTGTCTTGGAAAGGCAAGATGAGAAGGCTGCCCTGAGAAACAAGAGGAAAACCTTGGTTATTTATTCATATTCTCATACAAAATTACTTCTACTGATATACAGTAGCAAGTGGGGCAGTCAAGTATTTGAATACAAACAGCAGATTAAATGGAATTAATTTCATCAGTTTTTTTATTTTCATAATCTTCATGTTAAAGTATACTGAATTTTTCACCAGACTGGATAAATCAGACAGAGCTTCAAACACAGCTTAGGTAAAAATGACAACCTAGGACCATTGTAATCTGATCAGAGATGAAAGTTTTCTTTCAAGCAGATGTACCTAAATCAGAATCCTAGTGACCAAGCACTACAACTGACAAGCCAGAAGCAAGAACCAACTTTTCTGTTGAAAGAAAATTACATGGACAACTGAAACACAAGTATCAGGTCTTCCTGACTAGTCACCTGGGATTCCAGAATTTAGGAAGCTACTAACTGGGTCATTTAAACTACTTCTGAACATTCCAGTTACATCCAAGGTACAATGCACATGCAGTGCTTCCAAATAGCCTAGATATATCTTTCAATGAGAGAGAGAGAGGCACAGTCATGAAAGGGTTAAAGGATGCTAAGTTCTGTCTTGAGTAAGAAGTGTTGCAGGCTGTATCTTTCTCCCATTTGACAGACTGGCTGCCATAAAGGGAGCAGAGGGAATAGTTTGAGTTCCCAGGCAGCCCCTGTGTTTCTGACAATAGCCACCAGAATGGAAGAGGAAAAGTAAGAATTGCTCACTGAAAGGGCTTGGAACTGATTTTCCAGCTTGCTGTAAATGCATGTGGAGAACTGTGTGGGTTATGAGGTCAATCACAGTTGGAGATGGTAGGTAATGCTGGGTAGTCCAAATGATGCAATTAGGAGATGCAAAGTCGTGTGTCAAGCAGTGCTTAACGCAGCTGGAGATAAGGACTGGCACTAGCTCATATCCCTGGCCAAGCTCTGACCTGCTCAGTAATTCTCTGTGGGATTCCTCCCACCCTCAAAATGGGCTGAGAGATTTGTTCCTTTGCAAGGGGATTGGAATGAACACTTCATTACAATGAGGGGGTGGGGGGTGATAAATCATTAAGCCCACTTAAGACTGTTTAGATCAATTTAAGGGGACAAAACAGCAGCCATTCCCATTTAGATGAATTATGAAAGATAACATATAAAGCTGATGGAACATGCTTGCTTTTTAGCTCATCCTACTAAGCCTCAGCCAAGAAGAGTTTTAGTCCAAGAGAGCTCAAACCGAACAAGATTTATTTCTCAAGGTTTCTTCCTTTGTATGTAAAGATAAATAGCATTGATTGCCAGTCTTCTTTAAGTCTGGAAATCCATCCCAAAGAGGCTTTCTACATTAGCAATAGTGAGTCGCCCATAAAAAGGGGCAGAAATAGAAGGTGAGAAGATATCTGAAATTGTCACACCATCTGCTCTGATTCACAAGCCTGTACAGCATCCCTGTTGCTTGCTTCCTGCTAGTCATCATTTCACCTTGCCAGCTCACAGGCTAGTCAGTCCATTAAATCAGGCCAATGGCAAACATTTTCAGTTTTAAAAAAGGGAGCCCTTTTCTGTTACTAGCATTTATAGAACAATCTGAAACCATTAACTGAGTTACTCAAACCAGTTACTTTTCAAGTGATCAAATTTAAATTATTCCCTTAAAAAAAAAATTTCCCCTCTACTATTTCCTTAGTAAAGATCTTTGATGCCAAGTTCACACAGAGATATAAACCCTCCTAATTCTAAGCTATTCAGAACAAACACTGACAACCCGCAACTATACCAATGCTAAAAATTTCTTCAATAAATGACTATAGATAGTAAAAATATAAAGCGTATGAATACACACATTATGGAGTAGGTTCTCCTCTCAATGCACATGTTTAACTCCTGTAAGCTTCTGTCGGTTCTACTGTATCAACAGGGGAATATCACCAAATTATATTACATAAATAATGAATATATGTACAGGAAATCAATTTAAAATACATAGCAATTTTCCTGGACTCAATGAACTTTAGTACTTGCTGGAAATTTGCAGTTTACATTTAGCAAATTCACTTGTTCCAACCACTTACCTTACTTCTTCAAACAAAAATAAAAGGTTAAATTAAAAGGAAATTCACTGAATGAAGAGAAAACTATAAAACACAATAGCATGCTCTCAAAGAAGAAACAAATCTAGAAGGATTTGTAATCTTGTTACAGGTTAGCCAGACAATGAATTTTCACAATGTAGATTATAAACACATATTCTTGGTGTCCCATCACAGGTTGCTAGGAAGGAGATGCTTTTGTCAAAGGCATCTCAAGTATCCTATTCCACCTCAACCCTGGGATACGGAATAGGGTAAAGCAGAAGACATTTAAAAACTGCAGATAGCTGCTAAATATCCAAAGTGAAAAACAACAGAAGGCAACAGACGTAAAGCCACAAATCCAGAGAATCCGGTCAGTTTCGAGGAGGATTCCTCAACAGAAATTTCTTCCTTCAGCAACATGATTTATTTTTCCCTTTTCCAGCCAGCACCAAGGGCAGTCAAACTTCAACTGTATCTTCAGTTGTGACTCAACAGAAAATATTGTACTTAGAAGAGGCAGAGAGAAAGCTGTGCAGCAATTCCTGCTTCTACTCCTCCTCTTCAGCTGCTTCCTGCCTCAAGCCTTACGCATAACACCCTCCCCCCCTCGCTCACAAACCAGCACTCCTGGACTTGAAATGATTCTTCATGTTATTATCCATTCAGAAGGAAATGGAAATTAAGGGAACCAATCTGACAATAAACGAAATACCCTCTTTTGGAATCACGAGAGCAGACAGCGCAGCACAACGGGCTGACACATACTGGGAAAGCTCTCAGGATGAGTCCATGGTAGCTCTGTGAAACTCTGTGGGGGGGGGGGGGGAATGTGGGGGCTGGGGATAACTGCAATTACCTAACTGCAAGAAAATCCTTTTTCCCCCATATCATTTTTTGTTTATTATAATCAGCAGCGGCATCTACTGTCCACCTCACCCTAATTTAGCTGCAAGAGAAGACTGTCACCCTTGGAAGGCAGCTCAGTCATAAAAATCCTCTTAAGGCTACAGCAGAAGACTATCAATTTTGTTAAAAGTCTGGGGAATTCAGGACTCAAAACACATGCAATGTTGATCTGCTTCCAAAAATAAAAATCACTTTGTTAAAACACACACATGCACACAATAGAAAGGACATAGGGATATAATACATACAACTATGATTTTAATTTATTTTGAAACATCAAGACTTCACTTCTATTCATGCCCCACTATAGAATAACAAACCCTGACAAAGTGGGTATTCACCCACGAAAGCAGCAAAGACTTCTGTGGCACCTTATAGACTAACAAACGTATTGGAGCATGAGCTTTCGTGGGTGAATACCCACTTCGTCGGATGCATGACATGTATTCACCCACAAAAGCTCATGCTCCTATATGTCTGTTAGTCTATAAGGTGTCACAGGACTCTCTGCTGCTTTTACAGAGCCAGACTAACACGGCTATCGGTCTGATACTTAAACCCTAACTTTGTGAGAAGTAAAGTACTTAATTTAAAAGGTCTTCAGACACTGACTTTGCTCTCCTACAGTAAGTTCAAAACACTGCTGCTAAAATAATCTTTCCAGCCTACTGTTCTAGCCATTAATCCTACTCTTCCAATTCTTCCACTGGATCTCCCTGCTCCACCACATCCACTGCAACCTCATATTTATATTTTTAGGTACTTTACATTAGTTCCTCCCTCTCTTGGTTCTCCATTGAGTGAGCAACCCTCTTCAGAGCTTGGTGTATGGAACAGGAGCTGTGCAGGTTTCCCCACACACTTCAGTTCAGATGGGGGAACAACTCACCTGTGCTGCATCTGTAAAGTTGAGGTTCTTCACACTCTAAATGGTTATGCTTTCAAAGTGACTTAGGAGCTTTTGAAAATCTCAACCTTAGCCCCTCCTGTCTGCTCATCTTCTGTCTATTTACTTGGTCTTGAACCTTTTTGTATATTCACCCATGCACCTAATTCTTTTAGCTATTCTAGCCTTGAGCATTTACTTCAGCACTTCTTCCACAAGAACCTGTGTGCTTTCTTCCATTGTGCCCCTTACTGCATAGAATAACTACCCAGACGAAGCCATAAAGCCCTGCCCTGCCTTCTTCCAAGCCCAACACCTACACCTTACCTCATTGCCTACAGCAAAGTGTCAGCTGATCATGGCTGGGCAGCAGGGATTCCAGACATCTGTTTTATGAGAATAAAATGAGATACTGCAAATTTTGCACATAGCTGCTCCAAGTAGCTGCCTGTTCCTATTGCTGTTATCCATACACTTCCTCTCCCATTCCCTCTGTTTGTTCTCACCTGCTGCATTTTGTAGGTGGGAATTTTGAGGCACATGATGCTTGCTACGTATTTGTGCAGTACCAGGCTAATAAGGCCCTAATCTGCTTGAGGCCACTGAGTTACACTGTAATAGCAATGATTAATACTAAATGCACCGATTACTGTGCTGTGGCTTTCAGATGGAGCTCCAAGTCCATCTACCCCCGCTGAAAACTACCTAGATGAGTAAATAAAATGAAATACAATCTAAGATTTCTATAGCATTAACCATCTTCAAAGCTCAGCACACAAATCCTGGACAGAATGAAAACGTTTTCCCAGGGGAACAAGACTACAATAACTAACCTGAAAGTATCACAATTGAGCATAATTTTCTCACTGAGTATTAGCAAATCTGTCCAGCTCCTGGCAAACATTTGTAAGACTGAGGCTTTCAGCATTCATGTCATTTCTTATTTCTTAAGACTCCACATAGGGGACCCAGTGCTAGCATTGTATTGACACTTAAATCAACCCAGGTTTAGTTCTGCTTCAGTCTTCGCTCCCGAGTTGGCAGGAGCTGTCAGCACTCAAGAGGCAATATGACAGAAGCATCGTGGGAGACAACAATGTCCTTTTGGTCCAGGTTTGAGAGCTCTGAAGGGAGTGGGATAACTAGAAGGATGGCCTCTGCAACCTGAGCTTTCAAAGATTAGCATATGAAATAGAATTTCAGTGATGTTACATGGCTAGGACTAGCTAATGGACAGTGGGCAGCTGACACCAGTTAACATTAGAGGACAAGAGAGAGTCCTTCATTCCTCAGCATCCTGCAGTCATTGAAATGACAGCAAATACTAAGACTCTAATGAGAGTTCCAGGGAACAGAGACAGACGTGAACCTCACAACTGCAGACCAAAATCTTGAAACATGGCTATGAAATAAAGGAAAAGATGTTAGCCAAGCCACAGAAGAAACTATTCCTCCTTGAGAACCTGGGGAATTTCTCTGCCTAAAGCCTAGTTGGGTTTTTTATTTGTTGGAGGATGGCGTTGACACAAATAATACTTTCCAAAAAAGGCCGGACAGCTGCAACTCAGATCTGACTAAACAGCCCGGGAGACAGCATGGACTTTATATCTGGGGTACTGAATTCACTTATCAGGGTTCACTGCATTCAGTTATTTGCCTTCCTGCAAGAAAATTCAATTTCTACTTACTTTAAATACCTTTTTTTTTTACAAAATTCACTGCTGGGCTAAAAATTAAAACCTGAGCCTGTAGGGAATTATTAAAACTGATAAAATTGACTTGAGAAATAGAGGCCAAATGCTTTGATGTCTATTCAGTGTGTATATTCTATTTTTTTTTTTTTTTTAAATCTTATCTTTCCATGTCATTCCAGCTTCCTGTAGAGTAAAGCACCGAATTACTGATAAAATTGTAAAGTAAGCAATTCCTCCATGGGTTGATTAACCAAGGTAAGACAAGCGAACCTACAGCAGGGCACGGTTATTCCCCCCCTCCCCCAAACCCTCCCCTCCCCTTTTCTGGGGCAAGGGATGCAGACACATTATCTAGCCCTGACAGGCCCAAGTGGAGGGGATGGAGAAATTAAGAGGATAAGTAAAGGAAGGGACAAAATTTTAGAGAGAGAGGAACAGAGATGGGACAAAGGGAGAAGGAAAGAGGGATCAAGCTGATGGCAGGCAGAGAGTATCTGATCAGCAGTTGAGACCCTATCCCTCTCATGCAGCAGCCCATCCAGCCTGAACTTGCCTCAAGTGTAGCTTCAACTACACACCACTCATTAGTGGGTGGTACTCAAGCAGCTCCACGCAGCTGAGAGGCAGGAGATCTTCTCCCTGGTTGATGTGGGCAGATCCTAAGCTTCTTGCTGCACACCGGGGTTCTCTCTGCTCAGCCTGCTAGGGGGATCCTGACCAAAGAGACAGATGCAGCCTGTGGACAGCAAGGCAATTTTTATAATATGTTTATGATCAGTAGGCATGACTCCGTGTTGCTGGGGTAAACTGCTTCTCCTGGAACGGGGGGAAGAGATGGGGTGAGAGAGTCATGTAGCCTGTCTGAGTTGATATGAATGTGCCATCAAGAACTGAATGGAATCAACATATGAATGGAAAACCCATTGACTGGAACGTTAGCTCTAACACCTGGAAACCGCAGGGCTGTAACTTGGAATAAAGACATATGGTGTGAGGATACTGTTTAACTGTGCTGCTGCAGACTCACAGCGACAGAAAGAGCGAGCCCAGATGGATGTCAGGAGAGCCTGGGACATTGGGGCAATTGCTTCTGCCAATAAGGACTATCTTCAGCTTGGCTTTGCCATGCTGACCAGGGAACTCTCAGATGCCATATTCCAGTTGACTAACGAGTGCTATCTTGTTCTGAAAAGGCTGTGCTGCTGCAGATACTCGCTGGCTGCACTGCTCCCTGAAGGGGTGAAAACCCCTAAACTGGAGTCTGAACTCAGTTGAATTAGCTATTTAGTGCACCCAGCCAGAAACAGGGGTGCTGAAGCCAGAAGGCTGAGTCTAAGAGTCAGAGAGCTGTGGAGGTTACCTTTGTGCAAACCTAAGCTTCAAGCCTGGCAAAGAAAGAGGGGGTCCCTCGCAAGTGGCTGCATAAAGGCTGGGGTACCAGAGACCCCATAAATCTATGACATAGCCCCACTAAAAGGGCTGCAGAGCAGAAGAGCACATTCCTTTATTCAGCTCATCCCTTTTTCACCGCCGGTACCCCACAACGTATTCTGCAAGGAGTAGAAGGGGAGAGAAGAAGCCTCAGCAATCTCTGACCTGACAGCTCCATAAAACAGATTTTAATTCACTTGAAGGAAATTTAATCTACCATGGTGAAATCTGGGTGAAAAAAATCAGTAAGTGTTTACTTTGACATTGAAAGCTCTCTCACAGAGCTGGAGCCTGCCTACTGCACCCCTCTGGAGGGAGAAGAATTACTTAAGCTTAGTACCAATGTAGACACAAGAACAAATGGGTATAAACTGGACACTAGGAAGTTTAGACTTGAAATTAGATGAAGGTTTCTAACCATCAGAGGAGCGAAGTTCTGGAACAGCCTTCCAAGGGGAGTAGTGGAGGCAAAAGACATATCTGGCTTTAAGACTAAGCTTGATAAGTTTATGGAAGGGAGTGGATAGCTTATATTGGCAAGATCTTTGATTTCGAGCAGGTAAGTATGCCCAGTGGTTGTGATGGGATGTTAGATAGGGTGGGGATCTGAGTTCTCAGGAAATTTTCCTGAGTGCCTGGCTGGTGAGTTTGCCCACATGCTAGGGTTTAGCTGATCGCATATTTGGAGTCGGAAGAGAATTTTCCTCCGGGGAGATTGGCAGAGGCTTTTCGCCTTCCTCTCCAGCATGGGGCATGGGTCACTTGCTGGTGGTTTCTCTGCAGCTTGAGGTTTTCAAACCACAATTTGAGGACTTCAATAACTCAGACATAGGTTAGGGGTCTGTTATAGAAAGGGATGGGTAGGATTCTGTGGCCTGCTTTGTGCAGGAGGTCAGACTAGATGATCATATTGGTCCCTTCTGACCTTAAAGTCTATGAGTCTATAAGAGAATTCTAGGTAAAGCAGCTGAGGGGAAGAGTTAAAAGTTAACGTATCGCAGCAAAGGTTGCAGATGATCCAGCAGTACAAGCATTCAGATTTAGCCTATTCTCTACAGCCACATGGAGACCATCTATCAGTGGCACCAGGGCCACCACCTAGTCTGAAGCCTGATCAAAAAGGGGTTGAATTTTCAGAGCTTGGTTATTACTTCCACAGTGACTGCACAAGAAAAGGGAGGATGATTACAGAGGGTTGCAGTCATTTGCATGATCACAGACAAGATGACATGGCTACAGACTCTGCTTTTGTGAGCTGCAGGACTAGAATGCATCCTTTCTTCTCACAATTGATTTGAAATAAGTCATCAGAGCTCCCCGTTTCCCATTACAACCACTCAATAGCACCACAATAACCTATTGCTGTAGGCACCTCAGGGATATCATCTTCAAATGAAAGAATAAGCCTCCCCTTCAAGCACCATACGAAGCATCAATTCCTTTTTTCATTCATCCAGGAAATAAGACCAGGATGGATAAAGCATCAGTGTGTGGGCAGAAAGAGGAATATAAGGTATACGCATATACTATATGTATTGCACATATAGGAAACAGACACACTGGCCACAATTTGACTTTGAAGCTTTAGTTCAGGGGTTCTCAAACTGGGGGTTGTGACCCTTTAGGGGGTCACAAGGTTATTACATGGAGGGTCGTGAGCTGTCAGCCTCCACCCCAAACCCCACTTCACCTCCAGAATTTCAGTGTTAAACATAAAAAAAAAATTAATTTATTGGGGGGGGGGTCGCACTCAGAGGCTTGCTGTGTGAAAGGGGTCACCAGTACAAAAGTTTGAGAACCACTGCTCTAGTTGATCAATAAAGTAGAATATAACCTTCCACAAGATTCTCAAAGTCTCAAATGCTCAATTTTACTGGGGAACTTGAGTAAATGGCTAAAGATAGGGTGCAGGGAAGGACAACGAAACTACTCAGGAACACAGAAAAACTCACATGATGAAACTGAAAAAACTGGGACTGTATACCTTAGAAAGGACATGAATTGGCAGGTACAGGATAAAAGTATGTAAAGATAAATTGGGGAATTGGTCTGAAATCAACAAGATGAAATTCAGTAAAGATACGTGAAAAGTATTTTGCTTACGAAGGAAAAATCAAATGCTCAATTACAAAATGGGGAACAACAGTGATAGCACAGCAGAAAAGGATGAGAGTTACAGTGGATCACAAACTAAATACAAGTCAACAGTGTGATGCAATTGCAGATATTCTGGGGTGTATCAGCAGGAGCACTGTATGTCAGACATGGGAGGTAGTTGTCCCACTCTGTCAGTACTGGTAATACCTCAGCTGAAGTTCTGTGTCTAGCTGTGTGTGCTATTGACAAACTGGAGAAAGTCCAGAGGAGAGCAACAAAAATGTTAAAAGGTTGGGAATACCGAACCTACGAGGAAAAAAAGTTAAAAAAAACTGGACACGGTTAATCTTGAGAAAAGACAACAGATAATAGTCTTCAAACATATTATGGGTTGTTATAAAGAGGTTTAGGCCAATCTCTAACTAGTAGGTATTATGTGTTTACCCCACATTTGCCTTCTGTGAGGTTTCCTACACCTTCCTCTGATGCAGCTAATGCTGCCCGATCTTGAAGAAAGGTTACTGGACTAGACAGATCACAGATCTGGTCCAGTAGGCAATTTTTATGTTCCTATGTCTTAAAGGGGAAAAGTGAATCTGACTATACATTAACTACTGCTAAACACAAACTAAAATACTTCCAATCTTCTCTAATCTGTCACTTACTAGTAACAGTAGAATATTTCCTGACAGAAATAGGATTCTGAAGTGGACAGTGCTCCTTTAAAAGAACCTATTTGCTGTATTGTAATCTGACCTAGCCACTCGATGCCTCTTCCTATATGGAAACAAAGGTTTAGCCTCTTCCATTCACCAAAACTAAAAAGAGGAATATTTAATTGCTGCACTTCATTGAAGAGCTCATTTTATTTTATCCTTTGTGTATGTGAGTGGCTGCCGAGAAAACGTCAAGCTAGCCTGATTTCCCAGCACGTTCCAGGCCTTCTCAGACACCCTACTGAGATGATGCCTTGTCATTCTCTACCTTACCTGATCAGCCCTTCCATCTGCGGGTCAGTGAAAATTACACTTCAGTCACAGACATATTAGGCAACAAGACTGGTAAAGTGCAATGTGTTTATTTGCACTAGGATCATAAGTCCAGTTATCTTAGACCAAGAAAACCCTCCAGCACACAGAAAACTCTGAAAACCACAGCCTAGTCTCCCTGAGCCTCCAGCAGGAACAGCCAGCCATCTCTATTGCTCTTCCCCTGAGGCTCCAGTCATCCTGCCAATGGCCCCAGGACCCTCTCCTCCGAGCTGGCCTGTCACTGTCCAGTCAACAGACTGACCCTCAGCAGATTCATCACACTGCCCTCTGATGACCTGCTAGCATTCAGCCATTCCATTGCAATACTTTTGCCTGCTGGGGAGCTTGCAGTCCAGTAGCAGTTATAAAACTGCTGCTTAAATTACAATCAGTTTACTTGGCTTATAGAATCACAGAAATGTCAGAGCTCGAGAGGCCGTCTAGTCCAGCCCCCTGTGCTGAGGCAGGACCAAGTAAATCTAGACCATCCCTGACAGGTGTTTGTCCAATCTGTCCTTAAAGCCCTTCTGTGACGGGGATTCCCCAGCCTCCCTTGGAAGCCTGCCTGTTCCAGAGCTTAACTACCCTGAGAATCGAAGTTTTTCCTACTATCTAACCAAAATCTCCCTTGCTGCAGATTAAGCTCATCGCATCCTGTCCTACCTTCAGTGGACATGGAGAACAATTGATCACTGTCCTCTTATAACAGCCCTTGACCTACTGAAAGACTTATCAGGTTCCCCTCACTCCTTTCTCAAGACTAAAGAGGCACAGTTTTTCCTACCTTTCCTCAGAGGTCAGGTTTTCTCAGCCTTTTATCATTTTTGCTCCTCTCCTCTAGACTCTCTCCAACCTGTCCACATCTTTCCTGAAGTGTGATGCCCTGAAATGGACACAATACTCCACTCATTGGTGCCTAATAGAGCGGGAGAATTAGCTCCCATGTCTTACATACAACACTCCTGTTAATATACCCCAGAATGATATTTACGCTTTTCACAACTGCATCACACTGCAGGCCCATGTTCAGGCACACAGACAGCAAGAGAGCAGTTAATGCTAAGAGAACTCTCCCTCTGCTGCTCCCTCTTTCAAATTACATCCCTCTCTTTTAGTGACATCTAATATGTAGTCTTGACACTTCATGAGATCAACATTTTAACTACACGCCTAATTATGTAATCAACTTCGCTGACTGAAGCAAAAGTTTCTGGAGTAACTATGCAGAGATGAGTGGAAGGAAGAAATAGAATGATACTCCCATTTGAAGTAGTGAGTGCAAAAAGGCCTATAAAAACTTTGGGTGAATTCAGAAACTTTGCAAGTTTTACATGCTTTAACTAAAAAACTGAATAATAGGAATCGCAGAACAAAATTAAGCAAATAAGTCATCTAATATATTCCCCTGACCAGGGCCATGTCCTTAGGACCAAGAACTGGCGACATAGTAAGCTCCAGATATCCTTCCTTACCTACCTCACTTTAGAGAGACCACGTGAGCCAGGGCAAACATCTTTCACTGGACCAACTTCTGTTGGTGAAAGACCCAAGCTTTTGAACTTGCACAGAGCTCTGTGGAGCTCGAAAGCTTGTCTCTTTCATCAACAGAAGTTGATCAACAACAGATATTACCTCACCCACCTTGTGCCATATATCCTGGGACCAACATGGCTACAATAACACTGCATAACTCATTTTAGAAAACTGAACTGTATTTAGCCAAGTTTAGCCAAGTGTTCATCAATGTATTTTTAAACACTGTTTCAAACAATGTGGACACAGTTGTGTATAACAACAAGTTAGCTGGTGGCAATTGACCCAAGGGTCCCCCAGTTTTCCTGGTCTCAAAGGCTGATGGTTGTTCGATCTTTCAGGCCAGTGTGCACTACAGGAAGTACACCGGCATAGCTAAGGCACTCTAGCTAAGCTGGCATACCCTATAGTGCAGACACAGCTTCCAGGGATGGAAGGGGTTTGTGCACCACTGGAGGAACCCCACCTCCCCAAGGAACAATAGCTGGGTCGATGGAAGCATTCTTTCAGCGACCTAGCTGTGTCTGCACCCATCACTGTTTCACACCCCTGAGTGCTGTAGCTATGTCAACTTGAATTTTAAGCATAGATCAGGCCTCAGGGATAGTCTGTGTCAAGCTCTTTAACAGCCCAAGACACAAACAGTCCAATTAAAATTGAAGTTTAGATGGGAGAGAGAAAATCAGATTAAAACAAAAGAATCTGCCTCCATGTCGTACCTAGTCTGGCACTCTGCAAATGCTAGGCTAGAGAGGTATGATTGAAGATTAGTCACAGGAGATGCTTATCTCCTATTTCCCTTCTGAGCTTTGCAGCCAGCATGTCCATGAGACAGCTTCTCGTTTTGGGTTCTCCTTGGGGTCCCCGGAGTTGTACCATCCAGGTTACTCTGACATGCTCTCCAGTTCTGCCCTGAATATGGCACAGCAAGTTTCAAAGCATTCTGCCCAGGCACATGGATCTGACAGCACTTAGAAAAATCTGATCTGAAGAGAAACTCTGCTGAAACCTTAATTAGTGTTACTGCTGCTGTTCCCCCATAACACAGTGATCATCCTTCAAATCAACAGTTATTACACTGAACCGATCTCTTATTTGACTTAATAACGATCAATGTCAAATACTTAAACTGTACTGCAACAACATGCTGACTTTTTAAAGCATGACCACTATATTCATCGGAACTCTGGCACCCTGACATTCAGGAAGTTTAAAATTTTTTCTTGAAAGTGGGCATATATTGTCTTATGTACTACAATCCATGAACTCTATATTAACTGGAGTAAAACCAAGTAATGACTAGAAGTTTCTTCTGAGATTTTTGTTAACTACCTCACTTTTTCATTTTTTTAGATCCAACAGTAATTTAGAAATAAATATTTTGAACTTGTTAAGACTATAAGCTAGGAGACTACACAAATATGAGAAAGTAGCTTTGCGTTTAGTGAGAGGCTGTCTTCCTCAATTACAAAAATATTCTGGGTTTTTAAGTACCCACAAGTCATCATGGTAGCATATAAAAACTTCATTTTCAGGCATTTTGTCAAAAGCCAGGGTGTCAAGAAAAATTCAGCATGTAATATAAAAGCTTATTCCGCTCATAGACAACAGCAAAAATAGCAGAAATAAGGCACTAGGTGCTGTCGGGAACATAAAGGAAGATCCAGACTTGATTATTAAGTGAAATCGTGGATAGAGTGGAGAAGCCAGGAAGAGGTAGAAGACAAAAAGAGCAGAAATACAGGGTGTAGCATAGTTTTGCAAAGACTTGAAGATTTTTGCCGGTGAAGGGATTATAGGAAATATGTGACCTGGCCAGAGCAGCAGGCAAAGACCAAGACACAATAAAGCAGCTTCTGACTTCTCCAGGTTGGACTTCTCATTACATCTGGATCTAGATCCAAACTAAACCTCTGGAACTCATATACAAAGCCTGAATGAGATAAATGCACAACCCCCTTCCATCTACGATGAGACAACAGCTACAATCATCCAGTACACCACCAGCTAACTGAGTCCAGGTACAAACTAGAAAGAGTCAGAGCCAGGCCACCTCAACAGCACTGCCAAAGCTCTCAAATACCCACCATCTTCAGGTTCCATTACAAGACTCGCTCCTTCAGCAGAGCACTCAACGAAGAACTAGAGAAGAAATGCCAGGAATGCACATAGAGAAAAACAAAGCTCTCACCCAAGAGGACTGAGCTAGATGAAGTGGACAGAGGAGTTGGACAGAGACTGAGTCTTAGGCCCTATGAATCCATACCTGCAGTCCCAGTTGCTAGTGTCACAAGATCACATCATAATTTAAGTCAATTTCTAGCTTATGGGGTTGTGAAGAAAAGCTTGGCACGCTGACCAGAGTCATCTCTGCCTGAGTCTGTAGAGAGCCTGAGACAATAGCTCTGAGACGGATGAACTGCCCCAAGCATTACAGTGGGTGCTCTTTGGGGGCCCTTCCAACACCACTCAATGAGAAAAGTGCAGCTGCTGGGGTGAACACTGCAGGGGTCCTAATGTTATCTCTGCTGCTCTCAGGGTAGGGAAGCCCATGCCGTTAGCACCTCTCCTAGTGAGGGACATGGCCATGGCACAGAAATGCAGCCATGGGGCCCCACGTTAGGATGTGCCTAAGGCTCCAAATTGCTTTAATCTGGTTCTGATGCTGGATGCCAGCCTGTCTCTCTGACATCTCCTCATGGAAGTCTAGCTATCAGCTCAAGCTCAACACAGCTAAAGCAGAGCTCCGAATCTCCCCCCTTAGCTCTCCCCCCATTGATCACGGTGTACACCACCACCATTCTACCTCTCCGGTCTACAACCTGTGTGTGAAACTCAGATATCTCTCCGAGTCCTCACATCCAGGATCTGTCTACGTCGCAAAGATTCTTTCGGAATAATCTCTCAGAGATACAGCCTTTTCTGTCCACCCACACAGCTAAAACTCTCCTCCGGGCTCCTATTGGCTCATGTCTCAATTACTGTAACATCTTTTTTTCTGGCCTTGACATATGCCGCCTTGCCCAACTTATCTTCATTTAGAGTACTAAGGCAAAGAAAATTTTCCAAGCCCGTCATTTTGACCATCCCCCCCTCTTTCTGAATCCCTTCACTGGCTCCCCTCTTCTCTATCATATCAAACAATCTATCTGTATTCACTTTTTAGGCCCTTCTCTTCAGTACTGACAGTCAGCTCCTGCCACCCATCAATCCATGCCACCACCTCTGTTGATTAGTGGTCCTATTTTCACACACACACCTTGGAGTGTTCTCCCATGCTACCCTTCATGCTCGGGAGGCACTCCCAGTAAACCTCCATAAAGCTACTTGATCTTCCTTCAACCTGCCCCTCCCAAAAAACTTTCCTTTGCCATGAGGCCTATAAAAATCTCGACAACGGTTAGCCTGTTGGTATGCTGAGTCCACTGCCTGTCACGCTGCCCCCACCCCCTTTGTTCGTTTCATTGTATTCCCCCCTCCGTCTGTATCCATCTACTGTCTCTTCTCTTAGACTCCTTGGGGCAGGGACTGTTTTTTTGTTGGGTGTCTGTACAGCACCTAGCACCATGAGGTCCTCAGCTGTGATTGGGGCTCCAAGGAGCTATGGCCATACAAATAAATAATAATAATAATGGGGGAGCTCAATCAGGATGTGCCTAAAGCTCCCAAATTGTCTTGATGCTGGACAACAGGCAACAAAGTGAAAGTCGGGAGGCCACAGAGGAGGCAAGGTACCAAGATGACCAAGGCAAGGTTCAAAGTTTTGGCTGTGAAGATTATTACAAATCAGCCCAGAAACTGCCTGGCAGTCACTAGTCCACTGCAAGTGGACACAACCGCTGGGTCACATTTGTTACCAATCAGGGGGTTGCCCACCTGTGAAACCATTATTGGCAGATGTAACCATTATTGTTACAGCCAGGTCCCATGTCCATCTGATGAGGTCACCAATCTCAGCAGCAGCCACAAGAGGGGTGCAAGAGGAAAAAACCCATTCTCAATCTCTGTTACGCAAAGGTTGTTTTTAGCCACTCTTTTCAGCTCTGGAATACTAGGACACAATCCTAGGCTCAGACCTCCTATCTGGCGCCCTTCCAGCCATCCTAACCCCTAAAACTAGTGTCTGATTCCCCAAATCCCACTAGGCATTCCCCCACATTCCCACTGAGTGCCACGTGGTGCTCTAGAGAGCACATCTTGAGACTACTATAGCTGTGGGCTCAAACAAGGTAATCTTCCTTTCTGTAGAACTATACTCTCTATAAAATTATTCCATCCAAGAAAACACACACCAGTTGGTTAAAGATAACTGAATAACCTCTAGAGATTCATGTGAAGAACACACATGCCCATTTCTCTTCATCACTTCCTCTGCAGATCTTAACATGTGCACCACACAGAGATGAGATACTGCATCATATTATAACTGACAGCACCAAGTCCCACAGCTTTTACACTTTCAGTAAAGAGATTTGACAAGCGTCACAAAATAGGTCTGAATCCCACACTGATGATGAATATTAATCTCAAAACCTAGTCAGACATCTTCCTAGATCAACAAGAAATCTAATGAACAATGCAAATGACTTGCAGTAAATCTCTATAAAAGGATACAAACCCCACCACAAAAATAGTCACCTAAACCCAACAGGGAATGCACACAATTTACTGTACCTGCGATTGATTAAAAGATGAACTAAATTGAATGAGTTAGAGAGGCAGATTAGTGCCTCAGGCAGGGAAGAACATGCTGTACCCAAAGTGGACACAAATTAGAAAGCAAATTCTGAAACAATCCTTCTCCCACTCCCTCCTCAGTATGTCAATTCTAGTCATGTACTGTCAAGTCATTGAATCTGCCTACCCTTCCTTTCAAATAAAGATGGAAGAATGAGAAAGTCATGCTTCCTGGTACTTATGTATTCACTAGTTATTACAATTGTGAGCCAAGTTGGGATTTCAACTATGATTATGGGTTAAGTACAGGTGTGTTTACTGCTGTACTATATACTGCTCCTAGGGGAATGTTGCACTTCTGCATGTGCACACAATTAATTTTTTGCACAGAAAAAAGCTTCTGACAAAATGTTGCTGCAGTTCCGCCTGTTGCCCCCCAGAGGGTGCTGTAGCGATAGAACACAGCAGCAGCCAGCCAGGGAAGAGGAAGAGCCTATCAGGCCTGGTCAGGAGACAGGGGCTATGGGGAGACAGCATTGGCCTGCTGGGGGACCAGACAGGCAGGGGCGGCTCCAGGCACCAGCACGCCAAGCGCGTGCCTGGGGCGGCAAGCCACGGGGGGGCGCTCTGGCGGTCGCTGCGAGGGCGGCAGGCAGCTTGCCTTTGGCAGCTTGCCTGCGGAGGATCTGCTGGTCCCACGGCTTTGGCGGACCTCCCGCAAGCTGCCACCGAATCCGCGGGACTGGGGACGTCCCACAGGCAAGCTGCGGAAGGCAGCCTGCCTGCCATGCTTGGGGCGGCAAAATGCCTAGGGCCGCCCCTGCAAACAGGGGCCCATAAGAGCTAGTGGGGCAGGACAGACTGGGACAGTGGGGAAGTGGAGGCACAGGGCCACATGGGGGAGGAAGGTGCAGGGCCACATAGTGATGACAGAGGCGGTACAGAATTACTACTAAGAGTTCTGTATTAATATACAGTAAATTTGCTTTTAAAACTCAGAGAAAGTTGAAAAGTATGGTGACAGATTAGAGAGAAATAAATGTTATTTATGTAACAATCAGTATTTTGTTATGTGATATAGAAGCATATTAAAAATAAACTAAGTTAAAAAAATACCAGAGACTGAGATTCATAGTTGAATCAGTTGCTGAATTCCCCTCCGCTTTGATAGGTTTGTTACCACCACGTCAAAAGAAATGACATGTCTGCTGCCGGCCTGACTTCTTTTTTTTGCTGGCTCTTTTCAAACTCTCAAAAAAAAAAATTTAAAAAAAATCAGAAGCTTCATTTGGGTGGGCTCAGTTGCAATTCTTTTCCTGACCAGGCTCGTGAAATACCCTGGGAAACATTGGAAATTATCCTATTGAGAAACAAGACTATTCACATGCAACACCCACATTTTTGTTTTCTGAGATCTCTACCTGGAGGGTCATTTGTCAGAAATGAGGATCTTTTATTTCTATAAGGGGTTCATTTGCTCCTACTGATTATTAAGAACATAAGAATGGCTCTACTCAGTCTGACCAAAGTCCAGTCCGGTATCCTGTCTTCCGACAGTGGCCAGTGCCAGGTGCCCCAGAGGGAATGGACAGAACAGGTCATCATCAAGCGATCCATCCCCTGTAGCTCATTTCAAGCTTCTGGGAAACAAAGGCCAGGGACACCATTTCTGCCTATCCTGGCTAATAGCCATCGATGGACCTTTCCTCCATGAATTTATCTAGTTCTTTTTTGAATCCTGTTATGGTCTTGGCCTTCACAATATCCTCTGGCAAGGAGTTCCACAGGTTGACTGTGGATAGTTAATGTGATGTCCATTTTTAAAAAAAGGCTTCACATGTGATCCCGGCAATCACAGGCCGGCAAGCCTAACTTCAATACCGGGCACATTGAAACTATAGCAAAGAACAAAATTATCAGACACAGACGAATATAATTTGTTGGAGAAAAGTTAACATGGTTTTTGTAAAGAGAAATCATCCTCATCAACCTACTAGACTTCTTTGAAGGGTCAACAAGTATGTGGACAAGAGTGATCCAGCGAATATACTGTACTTAGATTTTCAGAAAGTCTTTGACAAGATCCCTCACACCAAAGGCTCTTAAGCAAAGTAAGCTGTCATGGGATACGAGGGAAGGTCCTCTCATGGATCAGAAACTGGTTAAAAGGCAGGAAACAAAGGGTAGAAATAAATGGCCAGTTTTCAAAATGGAGAGAGGTAAAATAGTGGTGTCCCCCAGGGGTCTGTACTAGGACCAATCTTATTCAACATATTCATAAATGATCTGGAAAAAGGAGTAAACAGTGAAGTGGCAATCTGCAGATAATACAAAACTACAAGATAGTTAAGTCCAAAGCAGACTGCAAAGAGCTACAAAGGGATCTCACAAAACTGGGTGACGGGGCAACAAAATGACAGATGAAATTCAAATGTTGATAAATGCAAAGTATTGCACATTGGAAAACATAATCCCAACTATATATATAAAATGATGGAGTTTAAATTAGCTGTTACCACTCAAGAAAGCTCTTGGAGTCACTGTGGATAGTTCACTGAAAACATCCACTCAGTGTGCAGTGGCAGTCAAAAAAGCAAACAATGTTGGGGATCATTAGGAAAGGGAGAGATAATAAGTCAGAAAATATCATATTGCCTCTATATAAATCCATGCTATGCCAACATCTTGAATACTGCGTGAAGATGTGGTCGCTCCATCTCAAAAAAGATATATTGGAATTGGAAAAGGTTCAGAAAACAGCAACAAAAATTATTAGGGGTATGGAGCGGCTGCCATATGAGGAGAGATTAATAAGACTGGGACTTTCCAGCTTGGAAAAGAGACAGCGAAGGGGGAATATGATAGAGGTCTATAAAATCATGACTGATGTGGAGGAAGTGAATTAGGAAGTGTTATTTACTCCTTCTCATAACATAAGAACTAGGGCTCACCAAATGAAATTAATAGGCAGCAGGCTTAAAATACACAAAAGAAATATTTCTTCACTCAATACACATTCAACCTGTGGAACTGCTTGCCAAGTGATGTTGCAAAAAGACTATAACAGGGTTCAAAAAGGAGCTAGAAAAATTAATGGAGAACAGGTCCATCAATGGCTATTAGCCAGGATGGGAAGTGATGGTGTCCCTAGCCTGTTTGTTTGCCAGAAGCTGGGAATGGGCGACATGGGATGGATCACATGATTCCTTCTGAAGCATCTGGAATCAGCCATGGTTGGAAGACAGTATACTGGGCTAGGTGGACCTTTGGCCGTTCTTATGTATGGCCGTTCTTATGTCTTGATTGCCTGTTTACTTCAATGCCTTTCTCCCTATCTCTCAGTTTCTTCACTTCAACCTCACTCTACACCTGTCCCTTATAGCTTCCTCTTCTCACCTGTTCTGTCCTCCTTACCCTCTCTTCCTCACCTGGTCTTTCTGTTCAGGTAATTTCCTCTGAACTAAACCCAACGCCCCAAAAAGAACAAAACTAACATGACAGGAGCCACCATCACATTGATTGCTCGGCTTGTATGTTATATCCCTTTCTCCTATACCTTTGGGTACGTCTACACTGGGTAGTGATCCATCTATCGGGGATCAATTTATCGTGTCTAGTGTAGATGCGATAAATCAATGCCTGGTCGCTCTGCCATCGACTCCAGAACTCCACCGCAGCGAGAGGTGGAAGCGGAGTCGACGGGGGAGCAGCAGCGGTCGATTCGCCACCATCCTCATGGCCAGGTAAATTGACCTAAGATACACCAACTTCAGCTACGCTATTTGCTTAGGTCGACCCCCGCCCCGTCAGTGTAGACCTAGCCTGTGTCTTATCTATTTAGATTGGAAGCTCCTCAGGGCAGGAATTACTACTACTCCTCTGTTTGTAAAGTGCCTAGCACAGTGTGGCCCTGACTTGGCTGGTCCTTAGGCACTACTACTGTGGTAAACATGAGTAATAATAGCCTGTGCTCCAGGGGCAGTTTTTGCAATAAGTAACATGCAAAGAAACCAGAAAAATGCTTCTCTTGACTATTTAAATCCAGATACACAGTACTGGAAGGCTCCAATTAGCTCCTGATTGAATGACAATCTTACACAGTTACATAGGTTTCCACAGAAATATGCAAGGCATCTTCCCCTACACATAATAAAATATGCTGTGTGACAAAATCCATATACACATATGGAAAACAGGAAAAATGGAGACAAACAGCGCTAAGTGACAAAAAGACAGCATGTGTCAGAACAGTTTTCTGCCTTAGCTACGGCTTGTTTTTGAAACTATAAGAATGACATTAAGGGTCCATTTGTGCAATATTAATAGTTAATGCTCCTTCTGTGATCTCTCAAGTGCTATTTGTTAGACTTGGGGCGGGGGGGAGAGTTAAAGCCCTGTACTTTGTAAGTCAGGACCCACTGCTATCAGTGTAGTACAGCTTTTCTTGTACAGATTGTTTCATCTATTTACAAAACTGGGAAACAGAACCCCCTACTCCCACACTAAGTCTTAAAAAAAAAAAAAAAAAAAAGTGTTAAGTCTGGCTTTCCTGAAAGCCAACACTATTTTTAAAAGCTGGTTACGTGAGGATTCCTCATCACAACCCGTGTCTCCCACTCCATCCCAGTTCTGATGTAGGGTAACTAATCTATTCCACTACCGGATGGGTCTATCAGCATTAATAAAGAACACCACCATATGCACTATGTACAGTTGCTACATACACACAAATGCTCAACACATTGTGGACTACCTAAAAGTACAATCACTCCTCTGTCCTACTCCTCATTTAATTGTGGGTCTCTACCTATGGACTGTGCCACTATTTTCTTCTGCTGCCTTTTTTTTTTTTTGCGGGGCGGGGGGGAGAGGGGAGGGCAGGGGGTGTTAATGGAAAAGAGGAGATTCTTAGACCTGAAGTTGGCAATGGTCACCTTATCCAATATTACAGGGGTTTTCCACAGCCTGGGGGCTGCTGTAAAGGGGGTTTATTCCCATTATTAGACATGGCCTCCATTAACATACAACTGCTGTAGTGGGCCCTAGAAAGAGGCAAGTCCTTGATATCTCCCCAATAAAGGCTTTTTATACCACTGCTGGAACCCTGAAATGAATTAAGTACTCTCATAGCTGGGCAGCCAACGCAGGTTGAGGAGCAGTAGCTGAATACGCTCGCTGCAGCACATCCTTTTTGGGAGATGCATTGTGCACCTGCTGCAGTCTCTCCATGAATTTATCCAGACCAAGGCAAACTGAGTTACATATGCCCCTTCTGGAGGTGGACAATGCATGAACTACTGTAACCATGTTGCTGGGGAGGAGTGGAGAGTTCTTGCTGCAAGCCAGAGTTGAAAAGAAGCACTTTTGGAGACAGTGTATAAGTGGCAATCTAGAGACAGTAATGAGACATGAGGTGTCTAGTCCATATCAGAAAGCCATCTATTTGACATAAATTCTCACTCTGTTCAGAAGCGAAAGACTGAAATAGCAGGGAGTAGCGCAGATCAAGAGTGAGATACATTGGCAGAGTTGTGTGTGGATGTCAGTATAATCTTATGTGCTCTGGGTAGAAACTTAATTCTAAACTTGAATTGGTTTCTTCTACTTTACTATCTAATGCATTGGGGTGGAGTAACAGACATCAGCCCAGAGATCATGGAACAATTGTGCTTGTTATCTAACCTGGGGATTCACAACCTGGAGGCTAGGTCATAATCACCCTACATTTCTTTATAGCTAGACAATAGGGGCATTTTTGAAGCCTGTGTTATAATATGGGGTCACAATATGGGAAAGGTTGAGAACCACTCATGTCAGTTGTGCATAAATGTATTTTTGAGAACGTAAAAGATACAAGAATTCTAATGATGCAACCAGTGTAAGAACATTTAATGGCATTATAATTTGGCTCAACCGATATATCGTGTCCCATGCATATGTGAAATTGGGGTGGGGGTGGCGTTGTGATCCTGAAGAATTCCCCAAACTTGAGAAAGGAAACTCAGGATTTCCCACTATTTTATACAAGATTATCTGGGACCTGCAGTTTTACAGGAAGCTAGAAACCAAAAGGTGGAACAATTTAATGGGAAAGTCATCTACCCAATATGTGAGTTCTAATATTTCTCAAAAAATAGTTATCTGCAAGATTCTCACAAAATATAATTTTCTATAAGATTTCATCAATACTTTATGCTAGTTCAGTTCTAACAAGTAATTGCTAATTTAGGGTCACATTTAGCTCTCTTGTCACACCTGTGCAACCCAGATGATATCATGGTATGGGACAGAAGGGTCCAGCTCCATAATTTCAGTGTTGGGATTTTCTTTAGTAGGCAATGAAAAGAAATCAAAATGGACTGTTAGTGTACTACAATGTTTAGAGAAGCATACAGGAAATCATGTTAGTAATTAAGGTTTCTAGTTGTACTGGTCCTTGGGAAAAGCTTTCTAGCCAGAAAGCTACAGCCCAAGAAAAACTTACATAGGAACAGCCATGCTGGGCCAGACCAAAGGTCCATCTAGCTTAGTATCCTGTCTACTGACAGTGAAATTTTCTCTTATTTTTCAATTTCTCTTTTCCAAACAGGGCATGACTGCTGATTTTTCCTACCATGGATTAATCCATCTAAAGCTATTCAAACTCATAACATATTAATGAATATGTAGAACTATTACCACTGTACACACATGGGAAATTATCCCTTTACTAGAGCTGTAATTCTATGAATGTTCAGTGTAAATCAGGTTAAAAGTTGGTGGTAAGTCTCCAATAGAATTTTAATAAGGATGAGCAAACTTAATAAATACAAATGTTATTTCCACATAAGAGGTGTGTGAGTAGATATCTGAATCGGTGGGTATGCCACCCTTTGAGTTGCTGACATGGGAGATGAAATTTCTCTCTCCTCTGAGCAGAGTAAATCTGCTGATTCTCTAGTCACTGTAGAATGACTAGCAGTGAGATGGAAATAAGAATTAATCAATGCAGATTACTTAAGTACCATAGTAGAGAAACCTTTTGCTAAAGACTGTGTCTGCAGAGACAGCGATGAAGCAAGGTGGGGCTCTGTGAAGGCATATGGTGGGATAAGTTTCTGCTTGCCAGATTTCTTCTGCTATTGCACAAGACTGGTCTGCCCATTAGCTAGAGAACAATCTGGTGGAGTGTGGTCATAATCTACATACATATTTATGTACCCTCCATCGCTTTAGTATCTGAGCACCTCCCACATATTTACTGATTTAGCCTCAACACCCCTATGACGTATGGGATAGTATTCCCATTTGACACATGAGGATCTGAGTTACACAGAAATGAAATGTAGCTTAAGTGCCTGAAGTCATGCAGGTACTCTGTAATAAGGTCAGAAATAATCCCTATCCTAACTGTTCTCTCTATTGTACCAATGGGATCTTTGAGGAAGGCAGGAAGTTAAACCAGAGAAACTCTCTACAGATTTTTTTCCCCAGCATTGCATATTTGATCTGTGATATTTCTCAGAACCGGAGGAAACCCTGCCAGATACAATATCTGGCAAAGAGCACAAAAGTCTTGCAGATGGAGATGACATTCTTCATGTGATGATAAATCTATGGCAACCCTTAGGAAAAGCATATTTTCAGAACTGAAATATACAGAGCTTCAACTCACTTCTCTGTTACTGCGTGGGATGCTTTGGAAATGCACAATTTAATCATCTTTGGGATACTGGCCAAAGACAATCGCAAAGATATTTTTTAAATGATCAAGTGGGAGTAAAATGGTACAAATATACCAACTTCCACCAAAACGATTAGCAGTCAGTATGCTATGAATAGTCCAGGAGCTTGGGAATTGGATATGGAGAGTTTCACCTATGGGTCACCAATTCAAATCCAACCCAGATGGCTAATAATGGCAAGAAGTGCTGTTTGTTGACTTGTGGGTCTCAGTCCAGTTCCAAGTGGACAAGTACTCAACTCACAACGCATACAATCACAATTGGCACTAATTAGTACTCTGACTACCAGTTTTCATCAACAATGGGAAGTGCCAAAGAGACTGAACTTTCTACACAATCCTAGAAGGTGTCCTTCCGTTCCAGCATAGGTGAACAGTACAGGACAGAGTGGGAAGGGCTTTCACTGACACTGCACTTCATTTGTCCAGTGGATAAATATAACTTCATTTGCTAAGACTATCAATCCAGTGCCTTTCACAAACAGTTCATTAACTTAAATAGGCTAATATCGTAAGTTTCTTCTTTACTAATACGCACTAAAAATGTGGCAAACAGCACAGGAATGCAACTTCAGCCGAAAACGAAACCACAGCCCACAGCAGGCAGCAGGTATTTGATCATTAATTTGCATCGCACCCCTGAGGAAATTCTGGCAACAAAATCTTTGGCTGACATGCAGGACTATATTGGGAAACTAAGATCCATTTAGAGAATGCCTTCTGCTTAATTAACACATCACATAGAATCTAAAATTTATTATCAAACAATTTTCAAAAAATGAATGCCTAAAGCTAGGCTCCTAATACTTATTTAGGTGCCTAGAAAAGTAGCTCAATTTTCAGAACTGCTGAATATCCAGCAAGTGACTGAATGAGACTGATCCTTATCAGGTCAACAAGGAGGTACAGGAGAACAGTCACTTATCCTGGGGGCAGGGTATCTGCGATAGAAGCAATTATCTAGACAGACCATGTAGTTACATGACTATTAAAGAGAACAGAACTGTGGATATTTAATTGGTAAAGATGAAGATTTCAAATCAAAACCATTTTGGAGAGAACTGCATCCATGAGAAAAAAATTCAAGGGAAAACATAGCCTAAATGCCTAAAGTTGAGCGCAAAAGTGAATGAATCAGTGTATTTAAACCTTTTACCTAAAGTACAGGAAGAAATTTCACACCACCTTCCCTATATCAAAGCAGTAACTGTCTTTAAAACATGGACAAATGGTGTCTGAATAGCAATGTTTACAGTACTTTCAATACTCAGGAGTATGTCTATAGGGTCTTTAAATGTTTTTCTTTATTAAAAACAAATAGAGGTACTCTTATATCTGTTAAATTTGCAGACTAACACAAGGGAAAAATCAGATTCAAATTTGCCTTAACTGAAAAGTTTCTTGGGCTCATCTACATTTCACAATTCTTCTGGATTAAGGTAGGGAGTGAATTTAAAGCACAACAGTTTTCCAGAATAGCTCCCTGTAAAGACACTCTTGTTCCAAAATAAGAGTGTCTACATGGAAAAATTAACCACAATAGCTTTCTTATAGACAAGCCTGTTGTGTGAGAGTATGAGGATTCAGTCAGATCCCTTGCTGGGCTAGAAACCATGGTTTTATTCTGCAATGATTAAAGTTAATTCTTTTTAGATGACTGCAGTAATCCAGGGACAAACCAGCTAAGAAATAGGGAGGTCATATTTTGACTTATCTGTAAGTCTCCATTCCAAGGAATTCAACAAACACAGAGACAAACTCAATATACACTGGAAGAAGAAATTTTTAGTAATTTGCATATTCACAACTTACTGTACCTCTGTGTCTATCAAATCTCACTGACTCATGATGCTGTAGGATGTATGCATAACACTCACATGAGGGATAATCTCTCCTAGGTGGGAGGCTGGATTGATAACCACATATAGCGCTTCCTGTCTCTGGTTAGTGGTTCAAATTCCTACCCAGATGATTAGCAAACCAAAGTTACTACAACCAGTTTCAGCATCTGTAAGAGGCATTTGCCAGCTCAGGTCAATAGGTAAAGGACATGTGGCTACTTTACCAAAAACAGAATTGTAATAATCAGCCACTGACTTTTTTGCCAATCACATTAGTGGAAAGTCAAAGCTTTGAATTCATACGGATACTGAATTTGCCTCTCACATCTGTAAGTGGTCCTTCCACACACGGTAGAGATCCACTGGCACATGGTGACGTAGAGTAATCTCTGTGGTACTAGGTATAGGTGCTGCAAGCCATTTCATTATCTTCAGCAGGGATAATTTTGTCATATTCTCCATACTCTACGGCAGAATTAAATTTGGTTTTATTTTGTATGCAGGAAGTATATACCATAGGACATCCTTTAAACAAAAGCTTCCTTTCTTCTCAACACCAGTGCCCAATAAGCCCTGCCAGTTTTGCCCCTAAAGTTTGATACATATTCTTCTTAAAAACCAAGTTTGTCCAATCCAAAATGTGAACTTACTTCATTGACCTTAAAATAGTAGAAGCACCATCATTTGATGCATCAGAGATCTCAAGAATTAGGTGGAAACAGGGTCTGGATTATGGCTAAGGTGAGCCACAAATGGAACCGTGAAGAACAAGACAAGCAGCTCGACACATACTTGAAACAGATCCAAAAGAAAGGCAGGAATCAGAAACAATTTCTGCTAGTGGTACTCAACTGTAACCCATGCAGGACATTATCAAAGCCTTCAAGCAGACAGATATCATTGTAACACCCATACCATTAAAAAGCAGACAGAGGAAAAGACCACATATAAAAGGAAGACATGAATTGTGCGCTTCTGCTAGCAGGCAACAGCTTACCATCTGTAGAACACACCACATATTCTCCATGACTGAACACGGGATAAAAAATGTGTAAAACTCATACTGAAAACTGTTTTTATGCTTTTCAGATCAGAATATTCCAAATGCAGAAGAAAACCTCCCAATCTGTTCCTTTTAAACTTCTAAATAACAAGGTTAACAAACCCCTTACATTTTCAGAGATGTCAGGATATACTCCCATTAATATCGATTAAAGATTTATGAAATGTTTGATGTAAAGCTTCTCAAGAAACAATTCTGCACTATAAGAGAAACAATCCTACTGAGCTAACATGAGGTTCTGATCCTAGTTTGAAAGATATTTACACTCTGAATTTTTAACTGGTCAAAGTAAATCAACAATCCAGTCCCAAATTATCTAGCAGCCATGTCCCTTGGTTTCAAATACATTTTATACAAATTAGAAAGCACTTTCACCTGAATATTCGGCTCCAGGTCTGTGTTAAAATCCCTTCTGAAATGTCCAGCTACTGAACTATCAATTCTACCACAGCATTTGTTTCTAAGTGGCTCTAACACCACAGGCCTCAGTACAATACACAGATTCCAGCTTTGTATGGTGTGTTTCCTGAAATTTTGCTAGTAGAAACTAAAACTATGAGCTGTCCCACAAAGAGTCTCCAGCCACAAATCTAAAAAATTAGCAAGCCTAGAAAATGAGGAAAAAAAATAAAGTAACATGTAACCTTACCTCCTGAAGACGTAGTCGTATTTTGTTAATGGCTCGGAGCCAGCAAGCTCTTGCAGGAGAAAATGCTGGGGGTTCATTTTCATCAAGGTAACTTAAAACAAACAAAGACATGAGAACAATTTTAGAAACAGAAAAACCACAAAGTGAAATATGCTCATTCAAAATGTGGCATTATTGTTAAGGAACTGGAGTTCAAATGCAATTACAGCTCAAGAGGCACATGACTCCAGCACATCAGAAAGCCATACACAACCCCGAAGATACTCCTGTAAAGGAGATGCCAATCTAGGGCAGTTAGGAATAAGAGGCACTGGACTGAAATAGCAACTTTGGGAAAGAGAAAATTCCTAGCTTTCTAATGGTATAAAACAACTATTCTGACACTTCATGACTTAGACCAGGGGTAGGCAACCTATGGCACTTGTCCCAAAGTCAGCACGCGAGCTGATTTTCAGTGGCACTCGCACTACCCGGATCCTGGCCATTGGTACGGGGGGCTCTGCATTTTAATTTAATTTAAATGAAGCTTCTTAAACATTTTAAACACTTTATTTACTTTATATACAACAATCGTTTAGTTACATATTATAGACTTATAGAAAGAGACCTTCTAAAAACGTTAAAATGTGTTACAAGCACGCAAAACCTTAAATTTGAGTGACTAAATGAAGACTCAGCACAGCACTTCTGAAAGGTTGCCGACCCCTGACTTAGATAATGAGAAACTCATTCCTGGTCTTTTCAGGGGAGAAATTCCACATGTGAGGGAAAGAAATATTTTTGGAGCTTCAAAAAGTAACAGCCTCAAGTTGCTTAGAGATTTGCAATGTTAAAAGCAGTCCCAGCAGAAAGGGAATAGGAGGTGGCTGTTTGTGGTCACAGGTCCATGATAAATGCAGTTTATCAAATTGCTGCCGCTACCCCCACAACCGGTGGGGCGCATGCATCTGTCCTTAAAACACTCTGGCTGATCATACTTCTATACCACAACAACCCACCATGTACTTGTCTACACATTCTCCCTTACCTCACATAGCACTAGTCTATCCTACGTACATTTTCTGGTGACTGACACACATGACAACTGACAACAATGCAAACAAACAGGAAACAGTTATTTCTGTGGAAAGAATTGTGCTGATTTGTAAGAGGAAAGCAGGATCAAGTCTGAAGGAGCCACAAGACTTTTAGAAAAGTTTAGCGCTTCTTTTTCGCCAGTCTTTTTGTTGGTAGTGGTTATGTCTTTTTAGGTCTCTGACAATTTTTGTCTACACAAAAATTGCACCTATTAGTAAAAAGGTGCTTATCTGTACAGTTCATTCTTATTCATAGACTCACAGGTTCCATCTAATCTGATCTCCTATACAACACTGGTCAAAGATCAGAGGGGTAGCCGTGTTAGTCTGGATCTGTAAAAGCAGCAGAGAATCCTGTGGCACCTTATAGACTAACAGATGTTTTGGAGTATGAGCTTTCGTGGGTGAATACCCACTTCGCCTGTTAGTCTATAAAGTGCCACAGGATTCTCTGCTGCTTTTACTGGTCAAAGAACTTCCCCAAAATAATTCCTAGAGCAGAGCTTACAGAAAAACATTCCATTTTGATTTAAAAATTCCCAGTGATCGTAGATCCACCACAATCCTTGGTGAGTTGTTCCAATGGTTAATTACTCTCAAGATTAAAAATGTGCATCTTATTTCCAGAATGAATTTGTCTAGATTCAACTTCCAGCATTTGCATCACGTTATACCTTTCTCTCCTACACTGCAGAGCCCATTATTAAGTATTTGTTCCCCATATCGGTACTTATAGACTGTAATCAAGTCATCCTTTAACCTTCTCTACATTCAAGGGAATAATTACACCAGACTAAAGCATCTTTGTACCAGCATAACTGTATCCCCTCTAGGATCCTGGACCAGTTTAATTATTTTGGTAGGAAGTCAGCCACCTAAGCAAATAGTGAAGTTGGTACAAAACCTGTGTGTAGACAAGTCCTAAGCCTAGGAGTATTTCTGCTTCAGCTGCAGTGAGACAAACAATGAAGGGCTGTCTTCACCATTGGCCAAAAGGCTGAAACATTACAGTACAGGACCAACAGCAGAGGAATTATAGCGGTGAAGCAGAGTAGAGAAATTTGCTTATTCATATGATGAATACTGAGAAATAACCTACAATAATAATGCAAATCATTGTACTCTGAAAGGCTAATAATGGCAGCCAGAGTACAGAGCAATTGCAATTATACAATTCCTGAAAACTTAACACTGATTATGCAAATGTTCCAAAGTGTAGGAATTTTTATAGATGATAAACTGTACATTTCTTTCCTCTGAGTAGTCAAGACTATCAATAATAATCAATTGATAATGGCATAAATGATCAAATCAGCTGCTCTTCGGCCCTCCCGCAGGACAAGACACTTGTTCACAGCTGTGCTGGACTGCAAATTGTCATCAGCAGTGTTAAGGTGGTTTAGATATTCCATGCATTTGGGAAGCTAACAGTCAGATTGTGATGAACAATTGATATAACACCCTGAGGTCACTGTTAAGGTTTTGTGTTAGAGTGCAAGTTTGATGAAGCTGATATATAGCTTTTTGGTATCTGTTGGCGATAAGAGTGAAAGTTTTAGGGAGCATGATATTGCTAGTGTTGAAAGAAATATGAAGGTGAGGAAAAATGACTTAACTTCTTATTTCCATTCCTTTCAGGTTTGGATGGATGGCATGTGTCCTGTCACAAAGTTCACTGCCACTAAACAGGTTTGGTTTGCTAATGTGGAGATAAGCGTGTAGCTTTTCCAATCATGAGCAATCCAGCCACTCCAGGCCTGCCTCATATATCCTTCATCAAGAATGGAGGAAAAAAATATTGCAAATGAGTTGCTAGGTCACTGAAGGAGGGTGCCTGCAGCTCAGCTATCTAGTAAATACAGTTTAACTTTCCCAAACATCTGTCACTGAGTATAAAGATATTTATCAGAATACTGCATGTTAATATGATCAACCAATTTGTTTGGGAAGAGTTTAAGATGGGGACATCACAGAATCGCTTCCAACTTCGGGGTTAACCAAACTAAATCAATGTCAACAGTAAAACGAGCATTTCACTCATAGGCACTGACTCCGTGAATGCACCAGGGCTGGAGAACCCAGGGGAAAAAATTAGTGAGTGCTCAGCACCCACTGGCAGCCCTCCCTCCCCTCGCAGCCCCGCTCATCAGTGCCGCCTCCTCTCTCCCAGCACTTCCCACTCACCGTGGATCAGCTGTTTAGCAGCATGCAGGAAGGCGCTGGGAAGGAGGAGGAGTGAGGTAGGGGCCCGCTCAGGGGAGGGACAGGGGCATAGCCTTGGGGAAAGGGGTGGAGTGGAGGTGGGGCCTGGGGAAGAGCATGGGCCAAGCACCCCCGGGGAAAGGAGAGTGCCAGTGTGTATGATTACACTAAGTTACAACATCTCCATCACTTTACACTGACATTCTGTACACTTCACTTACCCCTCTGGCCGCCCTGCAGGGATATCCTTGGGCTTCTCAAGTTGTGGGGTTAATTTGGATGCAGAATGATCTTGAGCTGTCTCCTCTCTCACACAGACCTTTTCCTTCTCTGTTTCGCTGTGATGCTCAGGGTGTTCCTCCGGCTCACTGCGCCACTCCTGGCCATCCTTCTGATAGCTGCCAGAGCTGTGACAGGAAAGATTGGATTCCTCTTCCCGGTGTTCATCCTCTTGCTCAGACCCATGGGTGCTTTCATGGTAATGGTCCAGCTCACTCAGCTGAGAGCTCCCCTGACTGACGTTACATGAGGAGCCATATCTGCTACTTCCAGCAGGACTGGGGGGGGAGTAAGAGATAAGTAAGTCAAAAGGCAGTGGCAGGGAGGAAACATGCAACAAACAGCAAGTTTAGTGACTAACAATCTGCACGGAAACTATAAGACTATAAATGTAGTGCGAAGCTTGGCTATATTCTGGCTTGCTAGAAGTGTATCATCAATTCATGGTATCTAACCATTGTAATCCCTGAACTAATCAGAAATTGAGCATAAACCTACTGTAGATTCGATAGCAAGAGAAACAGAAATGCAGTGCCTAGTGGTCTACTAACCAAATTTGTAACAGTAATCATACCAGCACTATACTATTCCCCTATTCTAAAGAAATTCAGCCAGGGTTAACAATGAAGGTATTCTGATCAACACAGAAGAGTAGAAACGTGCACATGGGAATCAGAAAGGAAGATAGCTCATCTTCCATTATTTTAGATGCTCTTTACTTCTACCTCATTAATTGTACTGCTGCCAGAATCTGTGACCAGAAAGATGGATATTTCTTAGCAAAAAGAGTGTATCCATCTTAATCCTACTGAACTCTTTGGAAAGCAATGATTCCATATAAAAACCGCACATAAAAATGAGGACATCTTGGAATGGAAATTTCACATGCAGAGTCAGGAAATTCCATGTTCAGATTTCCCTCAGAAACCATTTCTAAAACATTTTACTCATGTATATATGTATAATACTTTCAATCACCTAATATGGAGGGATAATGTTTTGAGCTTGATGCGCATGAGCAATGCATCAGTTACAGGCACTTTACGAATGATTTTGATTCATGAATGACGGTCAATGGGAATTAATGCACTACGTGTGCTTCTTTCATATGTTACATTTTTTAATTGCATTTGGTGCTGGATTGGCAGCCCTGGAGTCTGATTTCCTCTGTTCATAGTATAGTTAACAATAGGGATATATGGGAGAGCAAGCTTCCCTTTCACTGCCCACCAATGGGAGTTCAGCAAATCTCCACCATGTGAGAGACTGAGGTAATTATAATTTGTAATGTACATAGGACAAAATAGGGGTTTGTGAACTACTGCAAACCTTACTCAGTAGCATCCTACATTGCTTGAAGTATGCAGATTTTGTGGAGATTTTAATGAATCACAACCTTACAGTTTAACCTGTAATACCTTCATTGCCACCTTTGGAAATGTTAAAAAGCCTGAAAAATTGGAAAGCATTCTAAATATTTCTGTAATAATTATTACAATGGCAAATTCAGCTTCAACAATTTAAAGTCTGAATATTATTCTATAAATAACCTCATATTCTGGGCACCGCACAGTATTAGCTAGTGTTACAAATGTTTTTTCAGTGAATATAATCACTAAACAAGTAAGCAAAACCATCCTGTACGTACCCGACTTTTATCACGGAAAGAATTAAGTTGTGAAAGGCTAATGAAAGTAACACTCAAAACAACTCATTCACTGAGACAGAACACAAAAGGAACACATACGCAAGCTAATTACAAAACAAAGGAGAGCAGAGGAAGTTGAGAAAAATGACACAAGGATTTAGTGTTTAATCTAGTGACTACACAACATTTGCTAATGTCAACTACAAGTAATGCTACGAACAACTGATCATAAACAGAGATGAGATTGAACTACGCACAGTAACACAAAGCTTGATATCTACTGCTAGAGAGCATTTGCATTATAAATGGCCAATTGCTTGACACCATTTATTATGCTGCTTTTGTAACTGGCCTTTTCTTATTTGATGGTTCCATGCTATTCAGATCTGCTGCTTGTGATCCAGGATGAAGTGCTACTGTGTCAGGATAAGAAACAAGATCCTCCTGTTCAGACTCAACCTGCTGATGTGGTAACTCTCCTGGTGGTTCTTCCACAGAAGGATGACGAGACAGTTTATTGGAAACTGTGCTTTGTTGATCTTCAGATTCTTTGGCAACTCTGTCTTTTAACTTTTTGCTGGACACATCAACAGTGCTGGTTCCAGATGCTTCTTCGGAAAGTTCAGCATTCACCATGTCAGGCTGCCCAGTAGACAAACCTGATTCAGTATTTGGATCATCTGCACTGACTGTTTCCAGCACCTTTACATCTGATTTTGATGAAAGCTGTGGCAGCACATTCAGTTCCCTTTTGACAGAGGTCTCCTTGTTGTCTTTTTGCCAAGGAAATGAAAAATCTAACTTCTTGCCAAACACTGCCCCTTGGACACTGTCTGTCTTACTCACTTTTTCTTCATTACCTCCTTCAAATAGAGTTGAAGAAAACTTCTTAAAACTGGACATGAGGCCTGGCTCTGCTGCAGTTTTACTTGCAAAAGTTGGCAGTTGTGAGAAGAAGGACCCAAATGGCTTTCCACCCTCCGTAGAAGATGACATGAAACTGAATTTTGCCAAAGTAGGCATACTTGGCATTTCAAACACAGATTTGCTACTACCTGCATCTAGAGGAACATTACTTGGTTTATACTGTTTATTCAAATCACATTTGGGGTTAGTTCCTCCTGTAGTCATTTCATTCACTGTTAAAAGCTCTGTCAGCTCTGCAGGAATGTTTGGTTCCATTTCAAGAGTCTTATTCACATCTGGCTGGTACAAATTAACAGTGGTCTCATCAGCTGGAGCTTTGGGTTCTATTTCAAGGGTCCTATTCATATCTGAATGATAGGCATTAATACCTGCCTGATCCCCTGGAACGACTAGTCCTGATTCAAAAGCAGTACTCAGATCTGACTGGGACAAATTTAAATCTGCCTCGTCAATTAGAGTTCTGGGTTCTAGTTCAAGTACACTATTAAGGTCAGCCTGAGAGAAGTAAACATCTGCCTCAGTGGGAGCTGGTGGCTCTTCTGTTACATGTGTAGTGCCCACATCTAAGTGACACAAACTGAGATCTGTCTGGTCAGTTGTCATGGTCTGTTCTGTACCAACTGCACTTTCCAAGTCTGAATGGCACAAGTCATCGTTCCCCAACTCTACACAGGGCTGTAAATTACCATTCAACTGAAGTAGTTTAGGCACTTGATCTTCACCTGGAACCAACATCTCTGAAGCATTTAGCTGAGACTTCTCTTGGCTGGTTTCAAGTCTTTGATTTTCTCCGATTTCTATTTGCACACTAGAATCTTTTGGGGAGTTCTCTTTTGAGTCTGATGTGTAAGTTTCCTTCAGAGAATTGCCCGTCTTTATTTCAGACACTTCAGCTGTGGATATTTCGTCTAGCTTTTTGGAAACTTTTATAGGAATTGACCCTATGGTGTCTTTTGCCCTATTGCTTTCTTGAGGTTTGGCAGTGGGTTTCAGACAAGCCTCCTCTTTTGATATTTCCTTTGCACTTTTAAAAATGCCAAAAAGATCATTTGTGAAAGTTGGAGCTGGTCCACTTGGGAGAGAAGAGAGACCAAAAAAGGAGGGGCTTTTCCTCTGAGCACTAGGAGCAGCTGGAGTTTGAGATTGGGAGGACAAGCCAGATAAAGTTCTAGGAGATTTCACTTTTGTCATGAAGCTTGAAAATATTTCCACTGAAGAATCCAGTACTGATTTGTCACTCTCAGATTCCTTGAGTTTGTTTTGCAAATTAGGTGTTTCAGGCATCTTTGAGAAAGACTTTGACTCTTGTGCCTGCTTTAATCTAAGTCCAGAGATAGGCTCGGGTAATTTGTGCCCAAGTAATTTATGTTTGGGTACATTCAAATTTTCTTCTGAGATGATCTCCTTTGATACACTGTTGGTAACATTTAAGTCATTTAAATTTGTGAAATTGTTTTTTTCATCCGAAACTGAACTGCCACCCCTGTTTCCAGAAGTGTGTCCTTTTGAACATGAATACCCTTCCTTAGCTGAGGAAGGTGTAATACACTCTTCCTTTCCTGTGCTATCTGGGAGATGTTCTTTTGGCTCCTGAAACTCTGGAGAAAAGGATTCACTGTCCTCTTGTAACTTAGAAACTTCAAGGCAAGGATCAGAAGAAACTGCCTCTGTTGTGGCATTCCTATCAATCTGTGAAGGCTTTTCTACACCATTCTCTTTGCTTACTTCAGCAACACTTTCTACTGAACACTCTTCTGCAGGAACATTTAATTCATTTGCATTGCTAGGGAAGTTGTTCGATGTCTGTTGTTTGCCAATCACTGGCTCCACAATACCAGGAGCCTCTTTTTTACTGTCCAAGCCTGATTGTCTGGTAACTCTGATACTAGAGTCAACGAAAATGCGTTGCTTCATAAATGGCTTAGAGGTTGCTTGCTGAGCATGTTTTGCAATGTTTTCCTTCTCTGGAGGAGTTTGTGGCTTTTCATCCAAAAAAGATGTCAGATTGAAGAAACTAAAGCTGGAACTACTTTGAGGCACACTTTTCTTGACAGTTGGACCAGTCGAAAAGAAGGAGGGAAGCTTAAATAGCCCTTCTGTTTCTAGCTGCTTAGCATTAGGAAGATTAGCAACAGATGCTGAAGATGTAGGGGTCTCTGATCCACTAAAGAATGAGAATATACTCCTGCTGAGTGGTTGTGCTGGCTGTGGTTTTGAAGCAGTGGCATTTGAAAAACTGAAAGGCAAACTAAACTCTGACTCTCTAGATGTCTGATCTGGCTTACTTGGTTTCATTTTATCAGGTATGACACCCGTAAGATTACCTCCCTGTTGCTTTGGCATAACCACTGATGCACTACTGTGTTGCACTAGAGGCTCTCTCAGTTGACCTGTGTGTACTGGCTTGTATAATGCATTTCCAGAGTTTTTGCTATCATTGTTCTCCTCTTCTACCTTTGTGTTTGGGTGCTCCATTTGTGTACTATGACTAGGCAAGGTCTGCTTGTTCAGAGCCTCTGTTCTAATCTCTCCAACAATGGCAGAAGAAAGGGATTGCATATTACTATGCTGGATGCCTGACTTTTCAAATTTTTCTCTGAACTCAACTGAAACACTGCTATTGGTTTTTGGTAAAACAGTGGCATTTGCCAGTTGTTGAGAAGAGACTGCATCTCCTTTGAAGATATCCCCCAGGGAACCAAACGATGAAATACCTGAAGTCTCCTTTCTCTCCTGAGGTGTTTCATTATCGTTTTCATTTTTTTCCAGATTTGATGATGGCTGTGGCCCTTTGTTTACCTGTGTTTTAAAGAAATCAAAAAATCCAGAAGCTGGATTTTTTTCAGATGTTGAACTTGCAGAAGAATCTTCTCCTAAACTAAAAAGTTTCAGAGCACTTTTAAATAAAGTTTCCTCTGGCTCCGTGGATGACTGGTTCTGATTTGGCTGAGGTTTCTTGTGCTCCTCACTGCTTACTTGGGTTCCAAGATGACTTGAAACTGGACTTGTCTTAATGGTTTTAGCTGCTCTATTTGCCTTGCTATCAGGCGTAGTTTGGGTTAGTTGAGAAGGGGATTTTGGTAATCCTTGTTTTTTCATATGGATGGTTTTAGTCTGATTAAATTTATGCTTTTCATTTCTAATAGATTCTAGTTTATGAAATTCCTTTGCACCATTTCTCCCTAATTCAGGCTCAGCGGGAGTCTTTTGCCCAGTTTGGGTATCTTCCCCTAATTTTGATGTTAATGACAGAACATCATGTTTATGCCCAGATAATTTTGACTGTGTACCTGTTGTCTTCATGGTAGAATCCGCCAAAGACTCATTAATGTCAGAACCCGAACCCTTTCCCATTAGACCACCCAAAGCAGAAAATAAAGATGTGACTTTGTTCACTGGTGTTTTTTTATCTTCTGTACTCTTTTTGACTTCTGTCCAACTTTCAGCAGATGCAGAAGATTCATCTGTTTTATGAGAGGACCGAAATAGATTGAAGCCAAAAAATCCTAATGATCCACTCTCCAAAGTTGTTATAGGAATGGTTTTGTCTGTTTGCTTGATGTCAAACTCTTTATTTAACATCCAGCTAGAAGTCACTTCAGAATGTGTTCTAAGATCAAGGGTTAGTGGAGGTTCTCCTGAATAACCCCCACTTTCTTCTTCAGGCCTAAAATCTACTTTGAGTTTTTGAAGTTTATAATCTGAAAAATCTAATGGCTGCTCTCTTTGGTAATAAAGAGACTCGTCAAACATTTGTGAAAACGTCTCCAAATTCATGTTCATTAGCTGATCACTTCTTTGCAAAGCTACAGACAAATCAAGAGGCTTATTTATAAGGTAATTATCTAGCTGCTCCTCATCAGCAAACCACAGTAGTTCATCTTCACTGCCAAGAGGGACTTTGAAACCACAAACAGCAATCATGTTATCTTCCAACACTGCCCTTGGAATTGAATCCACCTGAAAGTTATAGTTCCAATATTCTTGATGCGAGTACATTTCAGGTGCACACACATAGACATACTGTCCCGTAGGATCAGTGAGCAGCGAATAGACATACTGACCATCACTATACATGTAGTATCCACAATCACCATCTTCTGCTGGCCACCATACACCATGCTCAAGCAGCGTCAGCCAGTGCTCGTACTCCTGACTGTACGTTGAATACACAAAACTTTCATCCATACTTACAGACTCTTGGTCAATTAAAGTCCACATAGTTCCATCACAACCAGATGAGTTGCTTAAGTCCATAGGCAACTCTTCTAATGAGCAATTGCAGTCTGCTTCAAAAGGTGGAAGATTACTGCCATTTCCATTGAGAGAACTAGTTGCCCGCATATCATTTTCTTCTGAACAGACTTCTTGAAACACTAACTGATCAAAGGATTCATATGACAGACTTAAATCTATACTCTGTCTTTCACAATTTGCATTTATTCTCCAGTCGATAACATTTGCATTTCCATCCTTTTTACACAGATTCATTACTGTGTCATTTGATACAGGCCAGTCCAAAAACTCAGTAGGTACATCAAAGTTCTGGTTTAAGACATAATAAACTGGCAGTGCTACTTCCTGAATGTCTGCAGGAAATTCTCCCATGTCATACTCCCATTCAAAGCTACAATGACTTGTTTCTTCAAAAGCTGGATACTGCTCCGATGTGTTATGGGCTTTACCATCCAGCAAAGAAAAGTTAAGAAATTCATTGGATCCTTCATTTAAGAAAGTCTGATCCATTTTAAATTCTATATCTTGGTTAGAGACTTTCCTGCCAATTGTAGATTTCCCAGATAAATCTTGTACCGAACACAGCTCATTCTGAGATGCAGAGGGCCTATAGTAGGGAATATGGTGTTCCTCTGTTTTGTTTACTATTATGTTGGGTAAATGATCACTAGTTTTGGAAGATTCAGTCACTTTCATATCATGCAGTTTCTCTTTTGGTTTGAATATGAAACTTTTTAAAAAGTTGGAAGTTTCTTGCTTTTCCATAGGGATTCCTTGAGCATCAGAAGTTATGTCGGAGCTACTGGATTTTTTTTTTAAGTTAGACTCCTCATTTCTATCAAAAAACTTCATGAGGCCTAGTGAATTTGATTTCATCTCATCTTGCTTGCAGTCAGACATATCTTCACCTGAAGCAAATTTAAATATCCCAGAAAATAACCCAGGTGAACTGTTTTTCTGTTTCTCACTTTCATTTTTAACATCCAACTCTTGCCCATTGGGAGTGTTTTCAGAAGAAAACCAGAAGCGCCCCGAAAGCAAACCTTGTTGTGTGTTTTTCTTCTTTGTATCATCTATACTTTTAAGGTCTCTCACTCCACCAGAAGACATGGATTTTATATCTGTTGTGTTTAGTCCTGCTGTCATCATATCCTGTTTTATATTTCTACTTTCTTCATGACCATTCACAGATCTACACTGTGTATGTGTAACTTTAAAGGTGGCTGAAGTACTTTCTTGATTTCTATTTTCTTGTGCACATGTATTGTTTTCCTTATGAGTGTTTTTTATTCTTATAGGCTCTTCTTTATGATTTGGTATATTTGGAACTGAAGTAGACTTTAATGAGCAAAATTTGGCATTTCCTGAATAACTACTTTTGTGTTCATCTTTAACTGCTGAAGTTATGTCACTAAAACTCTGACTGGTTTGATTTTTTGAGGCTATGAGGTTTTCTGAAGAAGCAAATTTAAACAAAGAAGGAAAGATACTTCCTCTCTCTTTTGTATTCTGCTGCTTATCTGAAAAACCAAAGCCACTAAAAAACGGAATCTGTAGTTTACCAGTAAATGGGAAGGAATGTTCATCTGTGGAACTGTTTTGTCTTATATTATCTTCAGATCTGTGGCCTTTTGAGACTCCAGCTGAGGTTTCTTTTTGCACAGATTCAGCAGAAGGAAGCAATAATTGGCTGAAGGATTTTTTGAGCGGACTGAAAAAGTTATCAGGTGTTATACTGTGCTCTGGAGGTTGTGAATGAACCTCCACTTTACTGACACCTTTCCTGTTTTCCAGTTCATGACCTGTAGGACAATGATTTCCTGAAATGTTTATGCACTCTTCTACAATTATGTCTGGCTGATGTGCCATGTGATGAACATCTGAAGACTTCTGTGGCCCACCCTGCTGCTTGGGTACTACTAGACCCTCAACATTGGCTTTCAAGCTAAAGGAACTGACTGAGTTTGTAAGTTTACCAAAGATTGAGGACACAGAATTGCTGCTTGCATTATCTTCTGCCTCACCTTTAGTTCTATTTTGGTTAGTTTCAGAAACAACACTGGTGATTGTGTTCTCTTCAGAGGATTTCTCGCTTTTGTCTGTCTCACAAGCGCTTATGAGATGTCCTCCTTCCTTGGTTTTCTCCTCTTTTATGTTTACTTTTTTCGGTACTTCTTTTTCAGTGAAGATTTTTAAAGAATTAAACATACCTAAAACTGAATTCATAACTGAATTTTGATTCTGACGTGAAGGCTGCTGGCTCATGGTGGTATTTGCTGATGACTCCTGAAGACAAGGAGCTGTAGAAGCTATATTGTCTCTCTTAGTGGCTTCTGTGTTATTGAAGTCTGCATCACGCATCCCTTTGTCACCGCTTGTCTGGGATGATAATAATGAATGTATGGAAACTTTTATATCATCCTTACTTTCCACTTTCACTTCTGGGGCTAAAGGCTCAGATTTAGGTTTGCTAGAGAATATCTTTGAGATTCCACCCGCAGATTGGCTTAGAGTTTCCGATTTCTCTGGTGCTGAAGACACAAGCTTTTCAACAGAGGTTGTGAGGTGCTTTGTATTTGAGCCTACCTTCTCAGTGAAAGAACTAAACAAGGAATTTACACTGTTCTTTACAGCTGACAAGTCTGGGAGAGATTCAGATTTGCCTTTGCTGTTCTCTTTGTTCTCTATCATAGTAGGTTTTGCCTGATCAGGGTGTACATATTTCTCCATTGAATTATCAGCATTATCCTGCCTGAGAGAGAAAGAGAGAGAATTTTTTTTCACTTTTGGGAGAGTACTAAATTTGCTAATCTCTTCCTCCTTTTCAGCCAAGTATTCAGATACAGTTTCTACCAGACATTGCAGTTCATCCATCGCATCAACATATTCCTCACTTGGTTCCTCAACTGGAGAAAGAGTCAAGTCTTGGACTGGATAGCCATACTTGCCTCCTCTAATTCGATGCTTTTTGTCAGACTTAGCCTTTTGCAACTGAGATACTGAATTTGCAGAAAAATTATCTGTGAAGCGGTCAAGATGACAAACATTTGATTTGCACGTTTGTGAAAGTATTGCTAATTCTTCCATTTCATCATCTGAAACAGGTGAATACTGAAGCTCCTCAGAAGCACTGCTGTCAAATTCCTCCAGGTCATCTAATGGCACAAAAGTAATGACTGGCTGTTCTGCATTTGTTACTTCTTCACTGCCAAAGTGAACTGAGCCATCACAGTCATGGTTTGCCAGCTGCTTGTTGGTCCACTTGCCACTTTTAACCATTAGGCCATTTTTGTACGGACGCAAAATTGGATAATCAGGAATCTGCTCTTTATTTTCGATGCTGCCGCTGTTATATTTTTCAGTTCCTTCATATACTAGGAAATCACTGCTAGGTTCAGACCTAGTTGCTATACCATTGAAAGAGACTGTTTTCTCCACAGGAAATTGTAGACTTCCATTACAATGTAAGCTTATTTGTTCACTCTCGTCAAAATTTTTATATCTCAGTTTCTTTTTCCTTCTCCTATCTATTGTATCATATTCCTGAGGATATCTAGGAATTTCTAAAGTTCCTGACTCTGCACACACATTCTGGCAATATCTTGATCTTTCATGGTGGTTGAAAGTCTCCTTCTTTGAGAGCGTTTGGGTTTTCTTTACATTTGTTTCCTGACAATTTCTATTTCTATTACTTTTTTCTAGGAATTCCTCTATTAGCAGTTTTCCTAACTCCTCATAGTTACTCTCCCACTCTTCTTCTCCAACTTCAGAATGAAATGGAATGATCCTGACCTTTTCACTTCTAACTAGAGATCCTTGGCTGATAGATGAAAGACAAAAATAAAAAGGGAGAGGAGGCAAAAAAAAAGGAGGAGGAAAGAGTGAAGGGGAGGAAAGAAAGTTAAAAAAACATTTTTTCAAAGGACAGTTTAAATAAGACCAGAAGAATAGTGAATTAAATGCATTAACAAAAGAAATATAAACACGGAACACATTCAAATGGGGTAGATACTGAAAGGTGATCATCTACTAAAAGAACATAACATTTCTTAAATCAAGGGATCAAACATTACCATAATAGTCTGCAGGGTCAAAAACTTCCATAAAAATTGACACATCTTCTACAAAAATTAAGGAATGGCTGAAGAAGAACAGTTATCAGTGAAAGATTATAATAATGCAACTTCAGATAAACATTGATGTTTTGAGATTATGGTGTTATAATTTAAGGAATGCTAGAACAGTTAATTGCGTTTTCACTCTAATATCAAGGACTGCCTCTTTTGTTAATATTAGGCAAGTTTATGTTAATCTGAAAGGTGCTCATTACTTTAAAATGAATCCTGTTTTGTGAAAACAGCTACTGTAATTTTTTATAACTGACATTTAAAGCCAATAATGAGGATAAGTCATTTTACAAAGCTACCAACAAATTAGGATGCCTCCTAGGGCCAGACCCAGCCCTTGTATCCAGTGTGCACAAGTCACAATTGAATGTAGTGGGAGCAACGTGAATGTGTGAAGAAAGACTGTAGGCTCTATAGTAATCAGAACAGTTAGGCATCAAAGAAACAGACCTGTTCTAATGTGAGAAATGTATTCAATTAAGAGTTTGCCCTCTACTTTATAAAATGTTACATTTCACTAAAAAGCAAAACTTAAGTACCACACCTGGAATGGAAATAAGTAACGACGTCAGCCCACCATTAAGCTACCACAGCTTGGAAATACAGTGAAAGCATGCAAACAATGAAAGTCAGCTGAAGTATATCACAAGATGACATCACAACAGCAACATCAAGGAGATTAGACAAACATCTAGCTGTAAAGAGGTTAACCCACCTATCGGACAAATCTAGAGACTGCCTGCTTTCTAGCGAGTACTGGCGGCTTGTCATTTGACTAGACTCAGATGCAGATTCTAGGTCAGATCGGCCACTCACAGTGGAATCTATGCTATCATATCGCCTTGAAAGTAAATAGAGTAAGAGCAGGGAGACAGATAGTTACATATTGATTCCAAACTTAATATTGCAAATAAAATTCCAACTAAAAAACCCACAGATAGGAAGTCTGGTACTCCAGAGTCACATCAGCTATTGGGACTAAAACATGGGCTAGTCTAAAAAAAGAGCAAAACAAAGATATTAGGCAGGTCAGGGCAGAGGGAAATAAAAATTCATGTCCTTATCTTAAAGGCCCATGATTACCCTGATTGGGGATCTGAATTACTGTCATGAAAAGGAAAGCGATCCCATGCAGCATTTCTACAGATGTTTTAAGTTTTAACAATAGATATCTAGAAATAAATCCTCAAGGGCACTTAGATAATATGGGGACCTGCATGGCACAAAAAGAGTGGTTAGATAGATTGAACAGGATGCTGAATGAGATTCAGCTCACCTTTAACGAAGGTAGTTTTGGACCTAAACAGGCTGCTAAAGTCCTTTTAACCGATTTTCCTTGGCTTCAGTGTTTTCCTATGCACAGTCCGATATACTTATGAAATTTAAGAATTGAAAAAAACAGTGACTTACCTGTTCTGTAACTGTTGTTCAAGATGTGGGTGCTGAAGTGTATTGCACTCTGGTGGGTTCGTGCCAAATGCACCGGTGCCAGAGATTTTTCACCACCAGTACCCGTCAGGGCTGTGCGCATACCCTATGCCTTCTTATGACCACTCCTGAGGCTATATAAAAGCAGCACCTCCCTGACATCCCTTAGTTCCTTCACACTGGAAAAGCTGGTTTAAGACTGATGGAGAGGGGATGGAGGGTGGGTTGTGGAATACCTGTCCGTACCTACCTCAGTTACACAACAGGTAAGTCATTGTTTTTCCTTCTTAAAGTGGTTGCAGACATGTATCTCACTCAGGTGACTCCCAAGCAGTACAGTTTGGAGATGGGATTGGAGTTTACTTGAATGATAGCAGTTTCCATCAGAGGCTGCTGTGACGGCACAGTGCCAAGTAAATGTACACACAGAGGACCAAGTAGCAGTCCTATAAAATGTCCAGTATGAGAACATCCCTGAGGAAAGTCGTAGATGTGGCCTGGGCCCTTGTTGAATTAGCCAAGCACATCTGTGGAGGAGGAATACTAGCTACGACATATGCTGAATGGATGCAGGAAGCGATCCACAGAGATACTGTTTGTGTGGATACTGCCAGATCTCTGATGCATAGAGCCCTGAAAATCCCCGGGTATCTGCTTTATATCCATGGATATCCGCATCTGTGGAAGCAGATATCCTTGGACCATTTCTGCAAATAGCAGGGTGGATGCGGCTACAATTTTGTATCGGCGCACGGCTCTGACGGTAAGAGCCAGGAGGACAGCTGTGAGGAACCACAGCACGAATCCTCCATCAGCTCTGGGCAGGAAACCTAGAGGGAAGGGACACTGGGTGGGGGGCTGCTCAGGCCCCACACCCAGAGCAGGTGGAGGGTCCACCGCAGTTCCATACAGCTGCCTGCCCAGCTCTTATCACAGCCAGGCTGCAGCTCCAAGCTGCCCCACTGGCCGGAGCCAGGTTAAGGAGAGCTGCACTGGCAGTTGTGAGGAGCCTGGGTCCGTCCACCTGGCCTGGGCCGGGGGCTGCTTGAGTCCCACACCAGGGCAGGTAGAAGGTTTGCCGCAGCTTGCCAGTGCGGCTCTCCCTATATAACCAGAGCTGAAGAGATCCTTTGGAGAAGATCCTGGTAAGATTTAAAATCCGCTAAGAGAGGAAACAAGGAATTTGGGACTCCTGTACCTGCCTGAGGTGGCGGGGAGGGCGCTGATGGCCTCATGAGAGAGAGTGGTTGTTGCTCTGGCAAAGTCTCCTCCAGGAGCTCTGGCTCAAGAAGATGGACACTCTCTTACAGCCCTGCGGGGGCTACTCTAGAAGCTGATCCCTCTGAGGGTAGGCAGGTCTGCGGGGGCTACTGTAGAAGCTGATCCCTCTGTGTGAGTAGAAAGTTCTCCACAATTCACAGGAGGAACACTGCAAGAAGGAACAAGGTGTAGGAGGCCAATATCATTTTTAATTGCTATAAGTATGGGAACCCTCTTGGTACCAACGACTTCCCTCTGCAGGGAGCTTAGAGGACCTGCAAGATTTCTTCCACTGTGGAAGAGACGAGATGTGGAGAAGATGGCACACTGGAACCTATAGAGCTCTCTGGATAGTCTGTGAGCATAGGCATAAGCCACCGAGGTGGGGGTTCACAGGATATCCTGAGTTACCCATAAACCAACAAGATGAGTGCAAAGTCAGTCCTTAGGATGAGAGGGCTGTTGGCCAGACATATTGCCAAAAAGTCCAGAAAATCACTTCCTGTTGGTGCTGGGGAGCATGACTGAGTCTGTGCAGGCTCAGAGGGGAGTCTAAGGCCCTTGGCACTAAGGTGAGGATATAGACAGTGCCACAGAGGAGGAGTGCACCAACACCAAACCCATAGTCACCTGTGCTGAAGACAGCATCTGTTTCCTCACTGGCACTGCATAAGTCGCTTGCATCAACCTTAGCCCTAGTGCTGAAGAGCCTGGAATTGCAAGTGGTACCAACAGACCCACTGAGTCCTGAGGTAGCAACGAGGGTGGCACAGACAAACAGAGCAAGTCCACCTCCGCCACAGAGACATGTGGGCTCAAAGGTACTGAAAATGGCAGTGCCACAACTGTGTCTTAGGTACTGAATGCAATGGCCAATGAATCTCCGATTCATCTTGTGGATCCTCTTCTGAGGCAGTTTCCAAGATGCAGAGTGACCCCTTTTCCCTTTAAGGGAAAATCAGGGTCCCAGGGTCTGTCTGCTGCCACTTCAGAAGCAAAAGGCAGCGAACTAGACTACAGGTACCACTACTACTAACTATCAAAGCTATTTACAAAGTGAAAAAAAACTTGGTGACAAACACAGAGGGGAAAAAACCATGATGAAAAGCCTCACACATGCGGAGAAGCAACTAAGGCCACTGGCAGTAAGTAATAACTGCGAGGGGTCAGGATGCCACATTACATAGCCTCAGGACAAGCCACAAGGAGACACAGTACATGTACCGCCCTAACGAGTACTGCTAAAGGAAAAGCCTCTGATGTTGGTGTAATAAACGTCTGTCTCAAATCTGGACTTAGAGTCCAGCATCTGAGTGTTTACTGTGAACCTTCCCCAAGCTTATACCCAGCTTGGATCTCTCTCGCTGCCACCAGACAGGAATATAGCGCCTGCCTCGCTCTGGTCCCCCCAGACTTTCCCTGGAGAAACCCCCCAAGACCCAGACCCCTGGGTCTCCCTATCTCATCCCCCAGCTTCCCCCCCTTTCCTGGGTTAGCCGGTGCGATGCTATACTTCACTCCTTGAATACAACCGGAGAGGCAATCTAGCTTCCCGAGGCTATGCATTCACCCTAGTCAGGCTCACACAAGAGATTCCCCCTCCCTTTGTCCTGTAGCCTTTTCCCCGCCCTGGGACAATAGGAAGGTGAGACACAGAGTTTGGGCTTTTCCCTCCCCCTCTAGCCTGTCACCGATATAAAGAGCTCCTGGGTAACAGAGATATCCTCTCCCCTCTGCCTCACTAGGAAAAGAAAACTTCCACAAGGTTTAAAAAGAAAACTTTATATAAAAAGAAAGAAAATACAAAACAATAATACTGCAAAAAAATCCAGTTCTCTGATTGGTCCTCTGGTCAGGTGTTTGGTTCCCCCTTTGTTCACCCTTTACAGGTAAAAGAAAATTAACCCTTACCTATCTACTTATGACAGTTGGTGCATTTGGCACTAACACACCTGAGTGGGATACATGTCCGCAATCGCTCAAAGAAAAGACTATTACTCACCTTTGTAACTGTTGTTCTTTGAGATGTGTTGCTCATATCCATTCCAATTAGGTGTGCGCGTGCCGCGTGCACAATCACCGGAAGATTTTTACCCAAGCAACACTCGGTGGGTCAGCTGAGGTGCCCCCTGGAGTGGCACCCTTATGGCGTTGGATATATGTCCCTGACGACCCAATGCCCTTTCAGTTCCTTCTTGCCGGCTACTCTGACAGAGGGGAAAGAGGGGGGGTTTGGAATGGATATGAGCAACACATCTCGAAGAACAACAGTTACGAAGGTGAGTAACCATCTTTTCTTCTTCAAGTGCTTGCTCACATCCATTCCAGTCAGGTGACCCCCAAGCCTTACCTAGGTGGTGGGGTCAGAGTAAGATGTCGCGGAGTGAAGGATCACTGAACCAAATGCAGCATCACCTCTGGACTGCTGCACTATCACACAGTGGGAAGTGAAGGTATGTACTGATGACCAAGTTGTCACCCTGCAGATCTCCTGTACGGGCACCTGTGCCAGGAAGGCAGAGGACAAAGCTTGAGCCCTAGTAGAGTGAGCAGTAAAGTGCATAGCTGGGACACCAGCCAAGTCATAGCACTCACGGATGCACAATGTGATCCAGTACGAGATGCACTGTGTGGAGACCGAGAGGCCCTTCATCCAGTCTGCCACAGCTATGAACAATTGGGTCATCCTCCTAAAGGATTTAGTTCGTTTGATGTAAAAGACGAGGGCCCTGCGAACGTCTACGGAATGCAGCTGTTGCTCTCGTCGAGAAGCGTGCGGCTTTGGGTAGAAGACCGGAAGGAAGATGTCTTGGTTGACATGGAAGGCAGACACCACCTTAGGAAGCAAGGAAGGGTGTGGTCACAGCTGTACCTTGTTCTATGAAACAAAGTATACGGTGGGTCCAACGAGAGAGCTCAAAGTTCCGACACACGTTTCACTGAGGTGATAGCAATTCATAGGTTCAGAGACTCTAGGACTGGAAGGGACCTCGAGAGGTCATCTAGTCCAGTCCTCTGCCCTCATGGCAGGACCAAATACTGGCTAGACCATCCCTGATAGACATTTATCTAACCTACTCTTAAATATCTCCCAGAGATGGAGATTCCACAACCTCCCTAGGCAATTTATTCCAGTGTTTAACTACCCTGACACTTAGGAACTTTTTCCTAATGTCCAACCTAAATCTCCCTTGCTGCAGTTTAAGCCCATTGCTTCTTGTTCTATCCTTAGAGGCTAAGGTGAACAAGTTTTCTCCCTCCTCCTGATGACACCCT
>NC_133774.1:2406196-2437367 GCF_003597395.2 Chelonoidis abingdonii
TGATACAAAAGTCTTCTTGTTTCACCTTTATTCCCATAGCTAGTTTGAGCTCATTTTGTGCCTTGCCTTTCCCATTCTTGCCCCTGCATCCTGTGTTGTTTGCCTATATTCACCTTTGTAATCTGTCTAGTACCATTATTTCTAACATGGCTCCTTGGTATTCCTTGTCAGGTCATGCAATATCTCCGTGTGAAGCCAAGGTTGGTCTTTTGCCACATTTTATATCTTCCTACCATGCAGGCCATCCCAGCTCCTGGTTTGGGCCCTTTACTCGTGTCCTTTGACCGAACTGCCAACTCCTCTCCAGTTGTTTTTCCCCCATTCTGAATTCCCATGGGGACCCCTTACCTATCAGCTCCTCTGAGCTACCAAGATCTTGCCTTCACTAGAAATCAGTCTCTTTAATGTGCCTGACCACTCCCTCTACCCTTCCTATCGATTGCAACACTAGATCTTCATGATCACCCTTCCTTCACCCAAGCCTGCCCCTTCTCCTTCAAATTCTCAACGAGTTCCTCCCTATTGTTAAAATCACCGTTCTAGACAGCTTCCCCTCTCCAGTAGCTTTTCAACCTTACTGAATAAAAGTTGTCTGCCAATGCAGTCCGCGACTTATTGGGATAGTCTGTCCCCCGCGGTGTTATTTTCCAACTTATATCTGGATACATTCTGAAGTCCCCCATCACACCAAATCTTGGGCTTGCGATGATTTTGATGTGTTTAAAAAAGCCTCATCCCCGTCTTCCACCGGTAGTTGGCCTGTAGTTAGACTCCTAGCCACAACATCACCGTGTCCCGTGTTTTTTACCCCTTTTATCCTAACCCAGAGACCCTCAACACTTCCGTCTCCTATGTTCATCTGCACCTCAGTCCATGTGTGTACGTTTTTAATATATAAGGCAACACCTCCTCCCTTTTTCCCCTGTCTGTCCTTCAGGGGAAGGATGAGGAAAGCTGTTTTCCAGGAAAGGTACAGAAGCAAGCAAGTGGCCATCAGCTTGAACATGGCATCCATGAGCCTGGCTAGGACCAGCTTGAGGTCCCACATAGGGGGTGGATGCCGAATTTGCGAGTACAGACGTGCCAATCCCTTGAGAAATCTGTTGACCATGAGATTGGAGAAAACTGTGCACCCGTTTTTGCCCAGGTGGAAGGCTGAAATTGCTGCTAGGTGTACTCTGATAGATGAAAGTGCTAGGCCTTGCTGTTTTAAGGACAAGAGAATCTAGGATGGTAGGTACTGGCACCTCCAAAGGGGCAGTTTGCTCAGAGCACACCAGCAGGAGAAACGCTTCCACTTGGCCAGATATGTGGACCTAGTAGAGGGCTTTCTGCTACCCAAGAGTACATGCTGCACCGAGCGGGAGCAACGCAACTCAGATTGAGTTAGCCATGCAGCATCCATGCTGTGAGATGGAGGGATTGCAGGTCTGGATGACACAGTCAGTTGTGTTCCTGAGTGATCAGGTCCGGCCACAATGGGAGTGGAATTGGTGTGGTCACCGACAGATCGAAGAGAGTGGTGTACAAAATGTTGCCTGGGTCATGCCAGGGCAATCAAGATTAAGCGGGCCTTATCCCTTCACAATTTGAGAAGGACCTTGTGGACCAACGGGAGTGAAGGAAAGACGTAGAGCAGAGGGTCTTTCCATGGCATAAGGAAGACATCTGATAGGGAGCCTACGGAGCGCCCCTGTAGAGAGCAGAACACCTGGCACTTCCGATTCTCTCGAGAGATGAACAGGTCTATGTGGGGAAACCTCCACTTCCAGAAAACAGAATGGATAACATGCAGGCAAAATCAACCACTCATGAGCCAGGAAGGACCTGCTGAGGCAATCTGCCAAGGTGTTTTGGACTCCCGGAAGAAACAATGCCACCAGGTCGATCAAGTGGGCTATGCAGAATTCCCACGGGCAAATGGCTTCCTGACAAAGAGAAGACGATCGCAGTCCCCCTTGCTTGTTGATGTAAAACATGGCCGTTGTGTTATCTGTGAAGACTGCGACACAATGGCCCTGAAGGTGTTTACGGAACACATGACACGCTAGGCGTACTGCTTTCAGTTCCCATACGTTGATGTGCAAGCTTCTCTCTTGTGTGGACCAAAGGCCCTGTGTGCAAAGGTCTGCAAGGTGAGGGCCCCAGCCCAGAGATGATGCATCTGTGATTAGGACTAGGGAGGGCTGTGGGGCATGGAATGGCATTCCCCCGCATATGAAGTTGGGGTTCAGCCACTAAGCCAGGGAGGTTAAGACTTCCATCTGTACTGTGAGCACTGTGTCTAGATTGTCTCGACCTGGATGGTAGACTAATGAGAGCCAGGCCTGAAGTGGACCGAGGCGTAGTCTAGCATGTCTGGTCACGAAGGTGCAAGACGCCATGTGTCCCAGTAGACCAAGGCACGTGCGTGCTGTTGAGGTCAGGAAGCTTCGGAGGCCATGGATTATGCTCACCGTGGTCTGGAAGTGGGCATGCGGTAGGCACGCCCAGGCAAGATTTGAATCCAGGACTGCTCCGATGAAGTCTATTCTCTGGGTCGGCCGCAAAGTGGACTTTTTGACACTGAGCAGCTGAACAAGTTCACAGTGAACCGAACATGGGATTGCACCTGGAGCTCAGATCTACTCCGAATGAGCCAGTCACCAAGGTACGGAAACATTTGGATCTGATGTCGACGGAGCAAGGCAGCTACGACAGCCATATACTTTGTAAATACCCTTGGTGCTGTGGATAGGCCGAAGGGGAGAACGATAAACTGGAAGTGTTGTTGACTGACCACAAAGCGAAGGAAACGCCTGTGCAGCGGGTAGATTGTTATGTGGAAGTATGCATCCCTCATGTTGAAGGCAGCGTACTAGTCTCCAGGATCCAGGGAAGGGATAATGGTCCCCAAGGAAACCATGCGGAATTTCAACTTTACCATAAATTTGTTGAGTCCGCGCAGGTCCAGAATGGGCCATGGCCCGCCCTTTGCCTTGGGGATTAGGAAATAGTGGGAGTAAAACCCCCTGCCCCTCAGATCCCTTGGAACCCCCTCTATAGCTCCAATAGCCAAGAGTGTCTGCACCTCCTGCAGGAGGAGTTACTTGTGAGAGGGATCCCTGAAGAGGGACGGGGACAAAACAAATTGAAGTCGGTATCCACTTTCCACCGTGCATAGGACCCAGCGGTCTGACATTATGCGGGACCATGGAGAGAGGAAATAGGAGAGGCGATTGGTGAAAGCTAGGGAAGGATCCTCTAAGGAGACTGGTGCTCTGCCCTTGGGTGCACCTTCAAAAAGTTTTCTTTGGGACCCGCCGATGGTTTGGGGGGCCCTGTTTCTGGTCTGTCTGAGGACCAGACTGCCTTTTCCTACCACCGCGGCCACGTCTTCTAGAAAAGTCTGGTCTCGGCCGGGGGTTAGGGTAGGTGTGCTGCGGTTGGGATCAGAAGGGCCTATGTTGCGTCATCGGGATATGCATGCCCAGTGAGCGCATGATGATGATCGGTTATCCTTCAGACTCTGGAGTCAGTTTTGTCTGAAAATAACCCCTGGCCATCAAGGGGCAGGTCGTGAATTGTTTGTTGCAGCTCCAGTGGAAGACCGGACACCTGCAGCCATGAGATACGGCACGTAGCTATGTCCGAGACTAGAGTCCTAGCCGCAGAGTCTGCCACATCTGTCGAAGCCTGCAAGGAGGTCCTGGCTACTTTCTTGCCCTTCTCTAGCAAGGCCCCGAACTCCTCCCTGGACTCCCGAGGAACCAGCTCTTTGAACTTCCCCATCAAGAGGGCCTGCTGGTTAGCCACCCTAAGTTGTAGGCTGTCAGTTGAATAGGTCTTGCGTCTGAATAAATCCAGGTGTATAGCGTCCTTGGATTTAAGAGCGGGAGTTTGACGACTGTGTCTTTCCCTCTCATTAATGGACTGTACAACGAAGGAGCACGGTCGGAAGGGGGGAAAAATGTACAAGTACTCAGAGTCTTTGGAGGGGACGAAGTACTTCCTCTCCACCCCCTTGGCAGTGGGAGGAATAGACGCCAGAGACTGCCAGATTGTACTGGCATTAGCCTGGACTGTCTTAATAAAGGGCAAGGCTATACGTGTGGGGACATCGGCAGATAAGATGTCCATCACCAGATCCTCGACCTCCACCACCTCCTCCACCTGGAGGTTCATGTTTTGTGCCACTCTACAAGGCAAGTCTTGGTGTGCACGGAGGTCTATAGGTGGTGGTCCAGAGGAGGATGTGCCCACCACCGCTGTCTCAGGGGAGGACGAGAAGGATACGCCCAGGACTAAAGGGTCCTGGGGTAAGTCCTGCTGGAGGGGTCCAACTGCCCTAGGTCCTCCATGTGAAGGGGGGGCAACTGACAGTGGCCTCCAGGACCCGAGGTTCCAAGGGGGCAGAACAAGAAGCTCCCGATGGGACGCCTTGGGCCTGATGGTATGCCCAAGGGGTCCAAAAAAACCATTGTGGGGGTCCCTGAGCAGGATCCTGCCTCTTGTCATGCCATTGGCTAGCACCGTCCACATCTTGGTCATGGACGCGGTAGCCACTCTCCACTTGGGATGACCGCGAGATGGGGCGGGATGGCCAAGGTGGAGCCGATTGCTCATGCTGGGTTGCACTGTCGGCTAGGACTGTGGGGACGGAGATCGGAGCCGTGGCCTTGAGCAGTACCGTGATCTGGACAGGGACTGGTGGTCGTATCGATGCTGGGAGGTAGATCTGGACCTGGATGAAGATCTACGGGTGGAGCGGCACCGGGAATGACTCCGAGGAGACCTGTGCTGGGAGCTGGATCGGTACCGACCGTATTGGGAAGGAGTTTTTCTTGAGGTGGAGCGGCGCCACGAGTATGACTGGCACCGAGATGGTGATCGGTGCTGGGACTGCGAGCGGTGCCATGGACGAGACCAGCGCCTGGATTGGGACCGTGACCTGGACTGGGACCAAGATCGGTACTGATGCTTCTCGCTCTGCAGTGGAGGGTGCATCATGGAGGGCTTCCCTATCGATGGAACAGCCCACACTGGCAGTACCGAAGTTTGTGATGGCCCTGGCTCGGTGAGCGCAATCAGGTCGCGAGCAGTGGAGAGTCTCTGGGGTGGAAGGCAGGCTGAGCTCGACCACAGTGTCCACCGGGAAGCTTATGTGCACCAGACTCAATGGCGCTTGTGGCACCAGAATTGACGGTACTGGAGTTGGGGCCTTCATGGGGCAGTCTGGCACAGGACTCTGCTCCAAGGGGGGCACAGGCAGTGCCAACAACTGTACAGGAGCAGCAGGTTGCTTGTGCTGCTTCCTGGCCCCCGGAGACAGCGAGTGGTGCTGTGCTGGTAACAGTGCCGGAGACGTTCCGTGCCGGGAGTTTTTACCCGTGCCAGGTTGATCCGGTGCCAGAGGCGCACTTCGGACTGACGGCGCCGGGTCTCGGTGCGGGGCCAGGCTAAATGCCACTTCCATGAGGAACTGCTTCAAATGAAAGTCCCACTCCTTTTTTGTCCGAGGCTTGAATGCCTTACAAATGCAGCACTTATCTAGTTGATGGGATTCCCCCAGGGACTTCATACAGCAGTTGTGGGAGTTCCCGGAGGCATCAGCCTGAGGCAGGCTAAGCAGGGTTTGAAGCTCGGAGACGTAAGCATGGGCCCGGCACCGAGAAGGGGAGAAGCCCCTGACCTCCAATCACTATATACACTAACTAACTGCAACTCGAAATTATAACAACTATCTACAGGTATAAATGAGCAAAGAGCTAGGGAAGTGGACATCAGCTATGCAGCGCTCCACAGTTCCAATGACCATCACGGGCGGTAAACAGGAACTGAGGGGGTGTTGGGTCAGCAGGGGCATATATCCGGTGCCATAAGGGCGCCACTCCAGGGGCGCGTCAGCCGACCCATGGAGTGTTGCTAGGGTAAAAATCTTCCACCAATCGTGCATGCAGAGCGTGCACACCTATTTGGAATCGATATGAGCAAGTACTCAAAGAAGAACTAACCAATTATACTTTCACAGAATTCTTGAACCAGTTCAAGCTTGCCCTGAACAGGCTCAGTTGGACATCTGACTTTCCAAAAAAACAGCAGGCCTTTACAGAGGCTGTGGAAATTGTTCTTCACAAATCAAAGTATTCGAGCACGTCCACATTAGGGATTTCGTTGCCATGCAGCTGCACAGACGCAGCCTGATTAGGGCAATCCCCCACCGAGTATGTTTCCCCATCTGTAAAATGGGATAATGATACGGACTTCCTTTGAGATCTGCTGATGAAAAGAGCTAGGCATTATCACCCCCCCAGGGGTAAAGTAGCACCAGCACAAGCCTTGCTGTTAGCAGTGCAGTGCATCTATGCTGAGGGGCAGCACTGGTCTAGCTACACCAGTGCAAAAACCACTAATGTAATCAAGCTCTTAGCAAACAGCGAAAGAACAGAAGGATATCTAAGAATACATACCAATGCAAAAAGACAGTATGCAGTCAAAGTGGCAAAGAGATTTGTTTGCACTGTGCAGTCATCATGAAATACAAACATGTCCAACACAAGGATGTGGTGACAGATTTGTAGATTTTAAGGCCAGACGGGATTGTGTAGTCTGACCTCCTGCATAGCACAGGCTAAAGAAACTCATCCAATAATTTCTGCCTCAAACTCATAACTTCGGTTTGAGCTAGACCGTATCTGTCAAGAAGATTGCAGTTTTTGGGTCAAGGCTGGATAATGATGGAGAATCTACCATCTCCCTAGGTAAAGAGTTCAAGATGCAATCAAAGCAAGCATTTTGCAAATGTGAATCAATTGCTTACCTCACACTGCAAAGAATTACCAGCATAAATACATACAGCAGGAAGACATATCACCAAGAATGGTGAAGAAGGAGTTCTTTACTGGGACTCAAATTTGGAACCCAAGAGATTAATAGATTTATAAGTAAGACCAGAAGGGACCACTGTGATCATCTTGTCTGACCTCCTGCATAACACAGGCCATCAGACATACCTGAATTAATGGTACTGGTTTGTGAACAAGAGGTGAATTTACAAAAAGAGATGCTGGAGCTCGGCACAACGTAAACAGCAAGCACAAGCAATCCCCGCTACCACCACCACCACCCGCAATCCCCTTCCCCCCCATAAAACCCACTAGCAGCCACCTCAGGTTAGAATTTTTTATTTTTTTTTAAAAGAGCTATTTTGATAAAGTGGGCACAAAATAAGCCTATGTAGCAAAGCCACACCAACATGTCTGTGCAAGGACAGGTGACTATAAGAGTTTGAAACAATGGAATAGGAAGTCCTGTGAGAAACAACTTATCAGCTGCACAGGATGCATGAGAAAGAATCTGATTATGTGTTTAACAGACTACAATGCATTGAAAACAATACATCACACTGTTATAGATGAAAATACACCACAAAAAGTCCCATTAGCAGTGACAAAGTAAAAGCTGAATTTTACTAGTAAAATAAGGTGTTTCTAATTAGATACTAACTGACTGAGTTAACAGTATGATCACTATAATAAAGCCACCATGCCAGGAAACAGAAGCACAACCCATGAGAACAACTGAGGTCTAGACTTGAGAATGCAAGCATCCCCTCTGATACGGAGGCATGCCAAGGGTTTGGGAATAGGACCAGTTTGATACACAAAGTGCAAACTCTGCACCTCTCACTGTTTTGGTAGATACACTTCTACCCCCAACAGAACCCTGTCCTCAGGAGCCAAAAAATCTTACTGCATTATATCGAACTTGCTCTGATCCACCGCTGTGCGCAGCGCCCCCTCCCCCTCCAGCGCACTGCTTTACTGCATTATATCCAAATTCGTGTTATATCAGGTCACGTTATAGCGAGGTAGAGGTGTATATGTTCAAGCGACTACCCTTCTCTTCCAGATTATTTCAGCACATGAAGTATGTATCAAAGCATCATACCCTATTTCTCAAAAACCATGGCTTTTCAAGCTGACTGATCTTCTCTTATTGTTTCCCTGTGCTCCCATTGCCTGTCTGTTGCATCCACCTGTTCTCCCTTTTCTTGTATTTAGAGCACGTAAGCTTTGTGGGCCTGTGCTCTTGCTAAGAGTTTGTATGGCACCCTGGTTCATTACTAGGGCTCTTAAGCAATATGATTATTATTATTATTCACCGAATGAGCTGTACAGGGTGAAGTAAACTGCTGATCTGTGATTAAAAGAACCACCATAGACTGTATAATGTTCTGCTATGTGCAAAACAACACCTTAAATGAAAAAAAAACTAGGGGGCAGCGGAATATCAATTTCTGGCAATAAACCCGTATTTTCTTGTAGCACAAGGCCCATAGCGAGGCAAAACTCATGTTATACAACAGTGCTATGAGACAACAGGTAGGACAAAGTGAATAGACAAAGGCTCCATCCTTGAATAGTGTGTGAGCAGCTGATAGAGGGATAACAGCTAATGTGAAACAAAATTAATTTGTCACCAGTGAAGAGAAAATTTACCATAGGACATCACTACCACACCGAGTTTCATTTGTTTCCAGGGCTGCCCAGAGGATTCAGGGGGCCTGGGCCCCGCTGCCGAATTGCTGCCGAAGACCCAGAGCAGAAGCAGCTATAGGGGCCCAGGCCCCGCAAGAGTTTTCCGGGGCCCCTGGAGCAAGTGAAGGACCCCGCTCCAGGGGCCCCAAAAAATTCTTGTGGGGGCCCCTCTGGGGCCCAGGACAAATTGCCCCACTTGCCCCCCGCCCCTTGGTGGCCCTGTTTGTTTCTAAAGCAAGGTACCACACAATTGCCAGATGACATTTTTCAAGCGTTGTACTCTTATTTATTTAAGGAAAAATAGAACCAATAAAGTTACTACGTTTGCACACATTTTAAAAATTCTTTTATGAAACTAGGCTGCAGGATCTGCCATGGTACTTGCGTTCTTCAAAGGTGGAGATTTAGACTAGAACAGCACATCTATTCACAAAGGCAGGTGATATTACAATACTTTCAAAGCCTCTAGGCTGTCTCATCAGTTTGCATAATGCCTTCAGGATGTACAGTAAACATCCAAGGGCAGAGAAAGAACTACGGTTTTAAAGTCAATACCCACCTGATGGCCATACGTTCCCGGTAATCCAGATCATAGCTCTGCATGGAGTCCATGCAGGAGTCCCGAGACACACCTTGCTGCTGCAGGCGAGACGGCACAGTGAACTGGTGCACAGAGGCGTTGGGCTGTGAGATTGTGTGGTAAGGAAGAGGAATGCTGTTGCTGGTCTCACTGCGGTAGTCACTGTCTCTATCATCCACTGCACTATCAGGGTCTTCCAAGGCTAAGAAACAAACTTAGTTAGAGCACAACTCATCAATTCCACTCAGATGGGATAGCAGAGCCCATTTCACACTTCAAATCAAGAAGTCTTTTAAGAGGCCTCTTCTATCATAAAGGCAATCCAGCATATGATCTCATGTTTTTCGAATTTATACTGAAGAATTCCCAGTGCACCTTTCCTTCTCTCTCTCTCTTTCTGTCTCATTTGCCAGCTCCTGAGATAAACATTTACTTTTTTTGTTTTCCCTTCAACCACTCTTAAAAGCATCTTATGCTCCTATTTGTCATTTAGGAAACGTTCTTGGATTCCTTTACTATAGCTGCAAAAAACCCTAATAAAAACAATTCAGTTGTCAGAGAAGTACATTCCCCTGTGCGAAGTTGAGTCTGCCCTGAGGATTTTATTCTACTCTCTCTCATCTACTGACTGATTTTAAAAACCCAATCAAACCAGAGGAGCAGAAAAGGACATTAATGAAAGCTTCTAACTTGCTTCCCCTTTACATGTTTACAATCACTGTATCACTCCTTTCAACATACTTTACCGGTATCAAAAATGTTTCATTTCTTTCAGGGACAGAGAGATTGTTGAAAGGCTATCATATGCTTGTCAGTCAAGAGGAAAGTCAAAATCAACTAGCAGCGTAACTCTGCAGTACACAAGTTATTTCTTCTTATTGTAATTGCTACATTTAACACATTCCCTGTAGCTACAGTTAATCGTCACATTTCGAACCTTTAAGAAGTCAATACAAATGACTGTAGTGCAAATACCATCGCAACAAAAAAGCTCCCTCCACATATTCAAAGGCATTGCAACTTAATAACCCTTCCAAAAGGGAAGAAAAATGGAAATTCTAGTCTGACATCTTCCCCTTACATCTGTTCATGGCCTAAAAAATAAAGCTCCTACTAGGCTGTGCAGTATGGCAACTTAATCTTTGCAAATTTCCAGTCAAATAGAAAACAGTGATAAAGCAGGTGAAGTGCATTGCTAACATGCTCGACAAAGAAAAATCACAAGCATCAGCCATTATTCCTCATGACCACCACTAGCACCAAAGCCTGGATAAAAATGACAATCCAATCCAAGCTCTGTCTGAGAAGTTGATTCCGTACTCCATGCATGCCTCAATCACCATCATCATAGCACAGACTGATTGGGACTGAGCAAGGAAATCAAAGTACTGGTTGGTTTCTTTGTTTGCTTTCCCCATTTCTTTTACAAACAAATGGAAGTTTAATTCTGGAAATTCCAGACTGAAATTATCCACATTTGATGGATACATGTTTTCCACTGAAGCTTTCATTTCTTTTGACTTAACAGTTTCTATTGTTTGATATAATTTAAGGTTTGCTATTATTGAAAATCTGTTCCCTTTAATATTGTGTAAAGGTATAGTAATATCCTGACATGCAAGAAAACAAAAACCACCTCCACTGGAGAACATGTCAGCACATCTAGTTGAAATCTCCTTCAAACAGGCTTTTTATTCATAAACCAAATCTAGTCCATTTGATTGTCTTCAATGAACATAGCGTACAGTCTTCTGCTCCTTAACAGGCTAATGTTACACAGTTCTTGTCAGTCTCCATAAACTAAACAAAAATGAATTGCTATTGCCTTGAATTGTTTGGATTCATTAAAAACAAAGAGGTGCCAATCTTGCACTCTAGGTGGAAAAGAAAAACTGGAACCCCATAAAATACAGTAATAGAGTAACCATGCAGCAGAAACAAACTAAAATATCAACAATTTCCCCCTTACAACACTCAGCCTTGGAAACCTTATCAACTTAGAAAAGGATTTTAAAACTGCTCACTCCTCAAAAACAATTACTGTGTAAAAATTAACAACCTGATGTGCAACGGTGCTGAGCACCCCTGACAAGTTAAGTCCTAAATCTTTGGGGCAGGGACTGTCATCTGTTTGCCCAGTACCTAGCACAATGGGGGCCCCAGCCGCAGAAGGATAACACATGCTACTTTGAAGGTTAGCGTCGCCCCAGCTGACTTGCATCACACTAAAACAGTGGCACTGTTACTATACCCAATACTTGTATTATGGAAGCATGTGTGTCTCACTCTATATTAACTCAATATTTGGGGTTCCCTCGGGCAACTACTTAATGTTTTTCTGCAAACCCCTCAATTTAGGGCATATTAAATAATGCAGAAATGGTGCCACATCCCTCAGTGCAGCATAACTCTTTCCAGTTAATGCGCTTAAACCACCTTGCAATTATGCATTTGTACGGTCTGTCTTTCAAAGGACATTAGCTCACTACATTGATTGTAGAGAATCCGCCTTACAGGGTAAAATTCTCCACTCTGAAGAGTTCCAATAAATATTCTGTTCTTCTGTAGCAATGGTGATGCACATTACGTCTCAGTAAGGAGGCTCTCCCACCAGAGAGACTCAAAGCAGTAATTTAGTGTTGTCGTAGCCATGTCGGTCCCAAGATATTAGAGACATAAGGTGAGTGAGATAATCTCTTTTATTGGACCAACTTCTGCTGGTGAGAGAGACAAGCTTTCTAGCTCAGAGTTCTTCTTCAGCTCGAAAGCTTGTCTCCCTCCTCAACAGAAGTTGGTCCAATACAAGATATTACCTCACCCACGTGTCTCTCTAAAAGCAAGACTTTAGCATTTGTAAAATTGTAGATTAAATTTAAGCATTAATCATCCAAGTCGATAGAATACACAGTATTCATAACATGTGGCACCAGGATTTCTCTATGTTATTATTAATGCACAACATGTGTAGTCTCATGGGTACCAAGTTAGAGCATGTTTTAAAGAATAGGAGCCCATAACCCAGTGATAACAAGGAGGCTACACCAAACATATACATCTTTGATAAATGCCCGGAGCATCTGCAGTATGTCTAGAGATGTTAGCACCACTAGAAAGCAAGACTGGTGGCAAGTATACTAATAATTTATGGCCAGATTTTGGTTCACTTACTTAACGTTGAATAGCACCTTACTGCACAAGCAGCCCCACTTCAGTGCCTTGCTTCAGGAGTAGTTCCATGGACTACTCAGTATGAGTAAGGCTATCAACATCTGTCTCTTACACAGGCAGCAGTATGTTTTAATTTAGCAGAAGTGTGTAGTAAGATGCGGTGGTGGTAACACCAGTGCATTAATATTCATTACTAAAAGGAATTTAATTCATCCTAAGAAGAGGAGGAGACTGACAACAACTTGCAGAAGCAGCTTTGCAGATACACTATCCATTCAATAGAAAGGACCATGTATTAATGCTTACAGTGTTTAGCAAAATAATCTTCACACAAAAAAATAGTAATGGGATGACTTACAGCATCTTCTGCCTGAGGATGCTGATGCTCTAAGTTTTCCCATTCTGGCTAAGCCGTCTCATTAAGAAGGTTATACTTTCATGTAGTCTTTGAAAACCAATATGTTAGTAACTAAAGATATAATGCTACACATTGGTGAAGACTTAAAGGAATTGGTTTAGGTAACTTCACATGCACCAAAAGCTCTCAGGTGATGCAAATAGTCTCAGTCTACAGTCCTAGTGCGTAAAGGGGATAAATCTGAGCGAAAGGGAAGAGGCATGCTCTGCTTTGATAAATAACTAAATATTCATGCATACAGTCAATATATATTTATTTATATATATATACATACACACACACACACACACAGAGCTATTGGACAAAGTCACATCACACACAGAGATTCACAGAGTAAGGATCTAGAGCCTGAAAAGAAAAGCAAGACACAAGAAACAGCAAGTATATGTGTGAACTTTGGGGAACTGGCATATTCAAATCCAAATCCCCTATTTTCATCAGTGCAGTAATTCTGGATGCCACTGCCACAGGGCAGAGAGCATTTCGTTATTTTTATACTGGTCTCAAAATAGTTTCCACCCATTGCTGCCCCAGCCACGTCAGTCGGGTTTACGTTTGGGCAAGTGTTTTTCTTCAAAAATTCTCTTTTCTAGGGGGTTGACAGCACCACCGTTACAGGTTGCTTGAGGGCGCAACTGGCTATAAAAATCCTCAACCCAGGGCCAACTGCGAAGGAGGGGCTTCTCCCAGAATAAGTTTAAACTGGTTTAGAATTGCCTGGTGGTTTTATGGCAATTTCTTGTGCTGTCCCAATGAGAGTTAAGATCCAGTTCCCAAGCTTGATCTCACTCCTAAGGATATCACAAGCAGTGATAAGAGCAATGCAGTGTGCCAAGTCCTAGGACAAGGAAGAGGGGGGAGAGTGCTTTGAATTCTGCTCCAATGATTTCACACCCCCTCACCAAAGAGGAGAGCCATTTAAATTACTCCAGCTTCCTTAAACCTTTAAGTGACTGTTGGGGAAAAGTGGAGAGTAAAGTGTGATGAATGAACAGGGACTGTTATAATCTAGTCTCACCTCCTGCACACACAGGCCGTAACTTCTTGCTGAATGAGACATCACTTTTCCAAAAACATCCAGCAGAGCAAAAATATTTTGTCAAAGGAGAGTTAAAACTGATTGCATGTAGTCACTTAAGTTAAACTCATTTTTGGCTTTCAAGTTTTAAAGTACAATTTTCCAGGTCATTAGCTTATACAGGCTATTTTACATCACTGGGAACTTAAAGGACACCAGAAACTTGAAATCTAGTCAATTTGAAATAAAGAAGTTAACAGTTTCAGATATTTCACCTGCCACTGAGCCTCCAATTTGGGGGATTTTACAATCACATTTTCCATTTTTTTTTTTAAATCCTTATTGCTAAAAGAGCCACAGTAACCAGTAACCTGACTGACTAACAAGGAAAACAGTTAAGCTTGCAATACACCAGGGGCTGCCAAACCACAATGAAAACAGAGATTTTTTTTCTAATCTTTCCATGATGATGATCCAGGTGTTAATTCTGGGTGGCTTTGTAAAAGAAATCAGTGTTAGCCTAAGCCTGTCCCTTCCAAATTCAATGTTAAAATATCACTTACTTCAAGGGAAGTAGGGGCAGGCCAACACTGAGCACTCCTGAAAACCTCATCCTAGAACAATGCATAAAATATTTTCAGAGAGAAGTCTCATTTAAATTGGCTGGATCCTTAAAAAAAAAATCTAAACAAGCAGATGGAATCTAGACAGTTAAATAGCCAAGATATCCTCTAGGCAGTCACAGTATGGCACACATTGAATCACAGGTATCTAGAAGCAAAGCAGAATGACTACATCTCTCATCACAGCTTGTTTTTTTAATCTAGATTGAGTATGAAGTAACAGAAATAGCTCAGAGGTTCCTGGTTTTTGTCCTTTTCTATCATAGCCTTCCCATTAAGTTAGTTTTCTAATTTAATACTCTGAGATGACATTTTTTCAACAAGTATCTCTTATTCAACGGATCTTCCAAGAAACTGAGTGCTTGTGTTCTCTGCTTAGGAGTCAGCATCTCCCCTATGAAAGGGAACTTGGTGGCAAGACGACTTTCCAGGAACTAGTGTACTTGCACACCCAGTTCAAGGTACAGGAAAGATAGAGAAAGGTCCTATTTCCAAAAGAAGGGAATATAAATTCCACAGAGAAATCTGCACTTTACAGTAGCTTATCCAGAAATACTAGGAAACTCTCACACAGTGGCATGAGAATAATACCAATTCCTCTCCAAATTTGTAGCAAACGAGTTTAAAGTGATGAAGTTTTACCTACTTTGAGACATAAGAAATGCATGTATAATATTACATTAACAGCATCTTACCAGATGATCGGCTAAACTAGACAAGATGCAAGAGAATACATATTATTAAGGCAATTACCTTACAGCAAAATCCTCCTACTCCCCTTTTCTCCAATGACTCGCTTCAAATGTACTGTGTATGACATGAATTGTATTTGCACACCATTTTCTACTCTCACTGTATGCAGATTAACGTATCAAGTGGACAGATAATGTACTCAGTGGATGTTAACTCCAGTAAATTTATAGAATAATTAAAATTAAAATCTTTGATCTTTATCATTTAAAAGTAGATGGAAAATCTAATTATTCCTTAATTGATGCTCCATACCTATTGAAAGTAAATCTCCCTAGCTATTCAGAAATCTGGTAAATTGTGTGCAAGGCTAGAAGAGTATTGTAGGTATGAGTTTTAAACCCTTCTTTATTGGGGATGGTCTGAATGAATATGAATGTGATTTCATACCAAATAGTATGTAACAAATGTGCCAAACCAGAAAAGTGGAGCTGCCAAAGGAACAGGAAACTCCAGAAAATAAAGGACATTTTTATTCTCAAATGCTCCATCAAAACAGGAGGTCATGTTCCCATTGCTGTAAGGAGGCACAATACATTTGGCAGACCCTATAAAGTGCAGTGTATCTGGATATCACCTGACTGGCCTGACTTGTATACAACCTTCCCCAGAGAACAACCCTACTGCAGGACCATCAAGCACAGGAGAGAGAGAGAGAGAGAAGCAAGTGGCAGTGTAACAAGGTGGTTTGTCCCCTTTAAGGAGGGGGCAGGGAACTCAAGGCCAGCCATCCCGTTCCATAACATGGCCTCTTTAAGGAAGCAGCAGACAAGGTGGGCAATGGGAACCAGGTTTAATTAAGGAGCTACCTCCTGAACAGGATAAAACCCAGCTGTCAGCTGACTCCAGGGGAGAGAAGGGAGCTTCATGAAGCAAGGCTGAAACCTGGCTACAGGTGGGCTGGGGAAGCCAGCTTGAACTACTGCATAGCCTCAAGACTGTGAGCTAAGGAATTCCTTACCTAGGTGTAGAGGTATGGACCTGAAGGGGCCACAGAAGACTATTTTTATAAAGATTTAATTGGACTCCAGGAAGGGGAATATTACTTTAAGTACCTAGAGCTGCAAACAAGTTAGTTGGGAGAAGCAAGAAGGAACAGAGGTGTCTCTGCAAGGTTCTACTTGCCACCAGGGGGCATGCTCTGGGACAGCACCCTGCCACCAGCAAATTTTGGAGACACAAGGTGGGTGAGGTAATCTCTCTTATTGGACCAACTTCTGTTGGTGAGACAAGCTTTCACGCCACACTGAAGTCTTCTTCAGGTCTGGGCAAATTCTGACATTTGAAATGGTTTCTACTCAGCATGGTATGTGATGAAGCAGACAATGGGCAAAAGGGAAGTAAGTTTAGGGGAAACTGACTATATACTAAGTAAAATACTATTTTCTTCAATCTGGAATTCTCTGCAACAAGGGACAGAATTCTCTGTGACAGGATTCTAAAGGGACTATTAATTGACTATTAATATTCTACTTAAGTAAGCCTCAAGAACGATATGGGTAAGTAAGCCTCATGCTTTGGGTCATAAGTTAATCACTGTGCGTTACACAGGGAATTCCCCCCTGCTGCTGCCACTCACAGTACAGCAGCATTATAGAAGAGATTAGCTCTCCCAGGGCAGATGGCATGGCTTAAACTAAGATGAATGTATTTCCCCCAGTGACAGACTGAATAGAAAAAACACTAAGAGAATTGTTTATATTAGACCAAAGTAGCATAACTAAGCCTAATGGGATAAAACTGAACAAAAGAAATTTTAAGCCAAATATGAAATACTTTCTAACAGTAAGAAAGCTACCGACAAAGGAACAGTCTTCTCAATGGAAGCAGTAGAAGCCTCATTACTTAAGTGATTTAAAACTAGACTGGACCAGACCCTCCTTGACGAGAATGTTTGGCCAGAGGGGGCTGGATTAGATGATTTACTGTGATAGAAACCAGAGATGAAAAACACCTATTATCTGATATGAAAGCATCCCCTTACCTCCTACCCTTATGTCTTCCGAATCTAGCATGCCTGTCAGATAGTGATCCCTGTGTACAGTAACACACACACACACACACACACACACACACTTGAAAGCACACACTGGCCAGAAAGGAGAGAACCAAGTTGCCTGGTTGTTGGAATTCCTTCTGACTAGGGATGGATTTGTGTCTTGATATATCTGCTGGGCATTACAGCACACTATGTTAAGTCCTACAAGTTCTCTCTCTACATAAGGATCTCCATTCTGGGTCAGACCAATGGTTCATCCAGCCCAGTATCCTGTCTTCCAACAGTGGTCAATGCCAAATGCTTCAGAGGGAATGAACAGAACAGGCAATTACAGAGTGATCCATCCTCTGGTGGCCAGTCCTTGCTTCTGGCAGTCAGAAGTTTAGGGACACCAAGAGCATAGGGTGGCACCTTACCCATCGTGGCTAATAGCCAATGATGGACCTATCCTCCAGAAACTTATCTAATTCTTTTTTTAATCCTTTGGTCTTCACAACATCCCTTGGCAATGAGTTCCACAGGTTTAATGTGTGTAGTATGAAGTGCTTCCTTTTTTTTGTTGTAAACTTGCTGTCTATTAATTCCATTGGGTGATCTCTGGTTCTTGTGTTATGTGAAGGGATAAATAACACTTCCCTATTCACCTTCTCCACACCATTCATGATTTTATAAATTATTTAAAAAGAGTCTGTCTGTAACAGCTCCTTTTCCTGTTTAGTCATTGTGGCATTTTTGGTCCTCTTCCCGCCCCCCACCCCCAATTTGGGGTATACATATAGTTTCAGCTGTATTATAGTTTGGGGTTTTTTTAAGTTTCCATGCTACTTGGAGGCATTTCACCCTTGTGACTGTTTCTTTTGATTTAACTAGCCTCCTCATTTTTGTAGTAGTTCCTCTTTTGGAAGTTAACTGCTTTGGTGGTGGGTGTCTCAGCTATTTTCCCCCTTTCAAACCTGTTAGATTTAATTACATTATGGTCAGTATTGCCGAGCAGTTCAGCTGTATTCACCTCTTGGACCAGATTCCATCTGCCACTTAGGACTACATCAAGAATTGCCTCTCCCTCTGCGGGTTCCAGGACTGGTTGATCCAAGAAGCAGTCATTAGTAGTGTCTAGAAATTCTCTCTCTACCTCCCATCCTAAGGTGATACATTCCCAGTCAATCTGGGGACAGTTCAAATTCCCCATTTTTACTGGGTTTTCTGTTTCTGTAGCTTCTGTAATCCCCCTGAGCATTTCACAATAACCATCACCATCCTGGTCAGGTGATCGGTAGTATATTCTCACTGCTATATGCATATTATTCAAGTATGGAATTTCTCTCCATAGAGATTCTATAGTACAGTTTGAGTCCTTTAAATTTTTCACTATATTTGATGCTATGCTTCTTTCACATATAGTGCCACTTCCTCACCAACATGACCTACTCTGTCATTCCTTTATAAAGTATATACTTTATACCCTGGTATTACCATGTACCCATTGATTATCATCATTCCAAGTTTCCATGATGCCTATTATATCTATATCCTCATTTAATACTAGACACTGAAGTTCATTCATCTTAGTATTTAGACTTCTTGCATTTATATAAAAGACACTTATAAAATGTGTCACTATTTAGTTGGCTGCCTTCACATGGTGTAATTGAACAGGACTTTTTCATTTGACTGTTTCTCTTCAGCTCCTACATGTAATTTGTCAATTTCTACCCTCTCCTCTTTATTAAGATATAGAGAATCTCCTTTAATAAATTCTCCTCTAAGGGATGTCTCTGTCCACAAGTCAGCTTTCCCCCAGCCTTTAGTTTAAAAACTCCTCTATGACCTTTTTCATTTTACATGCCAGCAATCTGGTTCCACTTTGGTTTACGTGGAGCTCATCCTTCCTATACATGCTCCTCATTTCCAAAAAGGTTCCACAGTTCCTACCAAACCTAAATCACTTTTCTGAATACCACTGTCTTGTCAACACATTGAGACCTTGCAGTTCTGCCTGTCTAACTGGCCCTGCGCAAGGAACTAGAAGCATTTCAGTGAATGCTACCATCGACGCCCTAGTCTTTAATCTCTTTCCTAGAAGCCTAAATTTGTCCTTCAAGACCTAGGTCACTGGTACCATTATGTACCATGACCACTGGCTCCTCCCCAGCACTGCATATTAGTCTATCTAGATGTCTCAGTAAGTCCTCAACTGTCACACCTGGCAGCACTTCATCATGCAGTTCTCCTGGCCATCACAAACCCAACTATCTATATTTCTAACAATTGAATCCCCCATTACTATTACCTGTCTCTTTCTAACAACTGGGGTACCCTGCCTCCAAGGAGTACCCTCAGTGCGAAAGGATACCATGACATCATCTGGAAGAAGGGTCCCAATTATGGGATCACTTCCCTTCACTCCAATTGGACGTTCTCCTTCCCTTAGGGTATGGCTACACTTGAAATTTCAAAGCACTGTCGCAGCAGCGCTTTGAAGTGTGAGTGTGGTCGGAGCGCCAGCGCTGGGAGAGAGCTCTTCCAGTACTGCACGTAAACCACATCCTTTATTGAGTATAGCTTGCACCGCTGGGAGCCGCGCTCCCAGCGCTGCGGCACTGATTACACTGAGGCTTTACAATACTGTATCTTGCAGTGCTCAGGGGGGTGTTTTTTCACGACCCCTGAGCGCGAAAGTTGCAGCGCTGTAAAGTGCCAGTGTAGCCATACCCTTAGACTTTCATCCTCCTCAACAGCACAGAGGCTGTCAGACCATGGGTGGGGATGGGACCACTCAACTGTATCCCAGAAAGTTTCTTCTGTGTTCCTCTCAGTCTCCCTTAGTTCCTCCAGTTTAGCCACTCTGGTCTCAAGAGTCCACGCTCTGTCTGCTTGCAACAAATGCACACAAATGCCATCAGGCCACAAGGAAGGTAATCATACATGCTGCATTCAGTGCAATAACCTGGATACCCCCCACTCTTCTGCTGGACATCTGCCTGCTTTATTTTTACTCTCATAGGCTTTTTTCACTTGTCTGTCTGTTCTTTATGTGATTTTTTTTGTTTATTTTTTTCTCTTTTTTGGGGGGTGTTTATTGGCCCAAATTTAGAGAATGTTTATTAGGTGTATCTGGCTCTCATGCTCCATCTCACAAAACACCCCCGTTTGCTCCTCCTGTTCACTAGCTTCTCTGGTTGCCTATGAGCTGGCTTTTTAAACACATTCTCCTTGAGTTAGCCCCACCTGCTTGTTCAGCGATCCTAAAGAGATTAGGGATCAAAGAATGGCAGACTAGTGTCTTGTTAGGCAGCGCAGCCTTGCCCAGCAGGCCGCTGTGTTCAGTGTACAGCCTCCCCAAAGAGGCACAGGGCAAGCAATCACACAACAGACAAATTAACAGACAACAATCTCTAATGTATACAGAGTCCACATTTGTCAGTTGCCAGAGTGTTATTCCTAAAGCAGCTGTTTTGCCTCATTCTTAGAAAAGGAAATATGTTTTGGTATTTGTTGGCAAACACTGACTTTCTAATGGAGGTCACGGTCTTCCTGCCCTGCTCTACATTGATTTAAAAGGATGTAGCTGATGAAGACAAAAGCACAAAGTAATGTTTCCACCGACAGTGTTGTCACTTGTGTTTGCCAGTTTCACAAACAATGACTTCTGTTTAAGGGTGAAGGTTGACAAGGTGTACAGGCAGCTAACGTGTTGCATCTCTATATGACCCAGAGGTGTATTCCAATTCTGCTACTGGTTGCTAGACTTCTTAACCCAAAATCCTATTTTAAAAAATAGACTGTTCAAGAACATGGCCAGAGCAAGACAACGAATACAAAATCAAAGGGGAAACAGGATGATAATACACACAAACATGAAGCTCCCATGAAAACAGAAGGAAAGAAAACAGAAAAGGTTTTCCTATATGCATGAATATCCCTGATACTCTCATGCTGGAGCATGCTGCAGTGCTACTGAACCATGGAACTTGCAAGAAATTAAACTGTTACATACTCGGCTGCTCTTGCCATCCGAAATAACTCCAGTTGCCTGGGTGTAACACAAATGGCAGCAAAGAATAGGAGTGGAGAAAGAAAGCTTAGAAAAAGGGAGAGTTTTTCCATACATTTTAAAATGTCTTAGTTTGCAAAACTTAAACATATAACAGCACTTATTTGTAACATTCTGCATCTTTACTAGCTTACTGACCTACCTCTCCTGGGTGCTTGTAAACCACTCTGAACATTAAGATCACTATGTAAATGCTAAGGATTATTAAAGTATTATATTCCCATTACCAATTGGTAGTATATTTACACCACACTGCTTCCCAGTCAGGAGCACTGAACTCGGTACTTTCTAATTCCCATATGTTACCATGGTTCCAATCAGTATTGTCCATTAACAAAATCAAGAGAAGAAAGAGAGTGGTCCAGTGGGAACACCAAACTAAGGGCTCAGGAGACATGGATTTTATTCCCAGCACAGCATGTGAATTAATGTCTCCATTTGTAGATCAGGATAATAGTACTTACCTGTTTGCAATATTACTTTGAGATCAGCAGATTAACGTAGCACAGGATTAGTGAGGAAATGCTGCTCTGTGCACAAACTATACTCGGCAGAATCTTTTCTTAGCTTCAATCATTATAATGAAATATACTGTTCAAAAACACAGGACTTCTATAGCACTTTATACATCCAGAACACAGTTCAAACACTTCTCCCTCATACACCTAAGCAAATATCTCCATTTGGCAACTAGTGAAACTGAGGCAAAGCACAGTGCAGAAACTTGACCAAAGATACACAACAAGTTAGTAGCAGGGCAAGGATTAGAACTCAGGACTTCCAGCTGGGTGCTCTGTTCTCTAAACCACACTGTTAACCAAGGCCAGAATTTGATGTAGTTAAGGTAAGCGGTACATAAACTTGACTACTGTACAGACCTCTTCCAGTAAAGTTTGAATTACAAACAGCCTGCAGATCTAAACAAAATCAAGGCTAATATTTATAGAAATTAGTGTTAATTGCGTTTTAAAGAGTGAGTCTGGAAAGTTGATTTGACAGTTCCAAATTTAATTACTATTATTTCCATATCATGTGCACTCAGGTAACAAAGATTCCCCCCTGCTCCTCACTGCCAGCCTTGTAAACTCTGGCTGGGATCCGAGGGCTGATCCACACACAAACTTGCAGAGAAAAACATGAATTAAAACAGTTACGTAGGTGCAAGTTTCTGTGCAGACATGTCCGATTACAAAACAGTAATGTTCACTTTGGCTAAAACAATGCAACAAATCAACCTTTAAATAACCCAACTTTAGCTATTCGAAAATCAGTATCCATGCACAACTTCCGTCCAAATAATGGAAGCCACTTTTCATCATCATATTATTGTGTTATCTGGGTACAAGTCTGCATGCAGACCAGCCATTAGAGTTAAACTGGCTCTTTCCCTCTTCTCCATCAGTTATAAAGATTCTGTGGGCCAAATTAGCCCCTCACATCACCCGAGCAAGCTCAGGTCCTTCAGATCATGCCCTCTAGGAGACTCATTGAAAGCAATGGGTTTGCACAGGTGTGACTAACTGAGGCTTCAAATCCAGCTCACTCCTGCTTACGCTCTACAAAAATTAGCAAAAACAGAAAAACCTATGAACACTAGGTTGTCTCACTAAACTGAGCAGATATGACTGACTGAATATGCACTGGGAGCAAACGTGGTGAATTAGAAGGTAATTTTACTGAGTCTGCATGTAAAGAACCATAAATTAAATAAATGAATAGTTAAGCAAATAAAGTTAAATACTAGAAGCTTAATATCCAATTAACTATAAACTTCAACCAGGTTCAAAGTGCAGAGTGCTTGCAGACCTGCATCCAGAAGTCAAACATTATCTCACTCACTAGCAACACCTGTGACAAAACGGCCACTGAAGCACCAGTACTTGACGTACCAAGCAAGAGTGAGAATTTCAGCATAGACATGCCTATCTGTGTCAGAAGCCTGCTAACCCAACCTGGCTAAAAGTGTATGTGACTCTAATCCAATGCCTGGTAAGGGCAACTGGAAGCCATTGTTGTCTGACATTTCTCAGACAGCAGCAAAAGTCTCTCTAAACAGAAGAGGCCTAATAAATACATTTTACTGACATATGAGCCTATTTCTGAGGAAAGAAAAGGACAGAGTGAATAAATGTGAGAAGAATAAGCCTGGGAGGGCAGAGAGAATGGGAGCAGATAGCAAATGAGATCTAGCCAGGGAAATAAACTGAAGGAAGAGAAATAGAAGAGAGGCAAAGGTGAAGAAAGAGAGAGGAGATACAGAATATAAAAGTCAAGAGGAGGATCAGAGGAGGGCAGAGATACAAGCAATAGAGAAGAGCAAGCAAATGGTAGGACTTGGCGCACACACCAATTTATTTTTCTTTATAAAGGAGTATGGTCTGTAGATACAGGGTAGAACACACAATAAGGTGTTCCCTTCCTTATTAATTTGGAAGCCAGATCACCATATCCTACATATAGCCTTGGTAATTGGTAATGAAATCCAGAAGCTCTGAACTCCGGTATCACACTCTGTCCAATAGCCCACAGCTGCCCCATGGCTACTGAGTAACCATTAGCTGCTAGATAAAAGGAGAAGTTCAATTTGTCACAGGCAAATAGCAGGCAAACTGTAATGACTGAAGCAATCAAGGTGCGGACATTTGCAGATGGAATAGGTATTAGAATTATAGCCCATTTGTGAACCAGTGACTGTACAGCCGTGCTGTACTCAGACCTGCTGCTGCTAGTCCCATTTAAGATAGAATATACTTGCATTTATTAATAAATTAATCCATACACACTATCTCAAAGACCTTGTGGGAAATAGTATGAACAAAATCATCATCATCAGAAAGCAACATACAGGTTAAAACAAAAAACAGAGGCCCAGCAAACAACCCCTCCTCTTCCCCCCCTCAAGTCCCACCCAGAGACAGACTATAAACAAAAAACACTTCCCAAACTAGACACAAACGACCTCCTTTAGTATAAGGACACTAATTTACTCTGACCTATGTGGAAGGAAATTCCAGGCCATTACAGGAAAAGAGGCTTGAAAATGTCTGACGTTGTCAGCAGATGTAGGGGTTGGAGGCACAATAGCCTCATCAGGGGAAGAGGAAGAAAAATGTACTGTTGGAGGAGCTTCCTCCTCAGTCGGTACTGGCAGAATTTCCATCTCTGGAGAGCTAGAGACCAATGGAGGAGGAAAAGGTGTAGGTCTCTGGCTTTGCTCCATAGGGGGTTTTCCAAATTGGGCCTTGTACATGGCCCAAGGGTCCCAATATGACCAATGCGGAGGAAGCGGAACATGTGGTTGCATCCATGGTGGTCCATGCCAAGACTGTGCATATTGAGGAGGAGTAGGTGGGATCTGTCTGGCAGACAAAGGAGCGAAGGAGCCTTCCTTCTCCTCATCGCTGGGGAAGGGAGGTGCTGTCCTTGGGGCAGAAAGGGAGAAGTGTCATGAGTCTAGAGATGAGGGTGGAAGTGGGGGGAGGTCACATCAAAGGAGAAGCGACTCAGAAGTGTCTGATACCAGCAGGTTTTTAGAGTATTTAAAAAAAATACTCTAAAAAGCACCATCAGTGCCAATGTACGACTCGGTGCTGAAGGAAGGATCTAGTCCCTAAGGTGTCAGTAGATGGTGTCAGAGACTTGGCCGATGCTGACAGTTTTGATGGTGCCGATGGCTTCGAGTGTATCAAAATGGACATCGGTGCCGGCACTTTTGCCGGTGCCATAGCTCCTGCAGTTGGCTTGTCTTGATCTCCAGACATGAGAGACAGTGCCAAGGGCTGCCCATTTAGGGTCTTTAGACAGTTTCTTCTTTCAGGTACAGGAGGTACTCAGGCAGGCCCTGAAGCTATGTCCCTTGTTAGATGCTGCTGAAGCAACTGACCTCGCAGGGGCCAGTTCTGGTGGGCTGTGCCTCAAAGTGTAAGGATGAAGTCCATTTCTTCTCGTCTGAGTGAGAAAGGGAGGAGGGGAGTGAGGATCAGCAAACAACCTGGTAGAATGTGAGGGCTTCACAGGGAGAGTCTGGGTCTGGCTCTGATGCAGGCCACAGTGGTTTCTCCATGAGGAGAAATTGAGTGAATGTCCTGGTCTTTTCTGGCTCTGGCCATCAGACCAGGACAGCAAGAACATTTTTGTGGAACATGTTCTGCTCTCAGACAATGACTACACTGTGGGTGGCTGTCCATTACCAGGAAGGCTGCCGTGCAGGAGACAACTCTTAAACATGGGGGATCCAAGCATAAGGGAGAGGGGAAAAAGCTTCCCGGGTGGGAGCAGTGGGAAAATGAAAACTAAACTATGAAATAACTGAAAAATAAAGTAAAAAACAAAACAAATTAGAATAAAAGTAAAGAGAAGAAGAATACTAACAACACTACAGCTAACAGGTAAGGCACTAACTACTGAGGGGACAGGAGACGCGGGGTCTGCTGCAAGTTCCGTCCAAGACCAAAGGCAGTAGAGAAGGAACTGGGGGCAGTTGGACTGCACAGTGCCATATATACATCCTGCACGCAGCGTGAGAGGGGCGAGGTGCACATGTGCACTGAGATGGGCACTGCTGATGAAAATCTCCAATCCAAGGAACAAGGGTGCTGCCACACCTACAGTGGAGCACCCATAGGGACACCACTCAGAGAAATGTCAATAAGCATTTCCTATTGAAAGTGATTATGGTAATAAGGGAAGGGATTTTTGAAACTTCTCTTTCTATTGTGACTGTAAATTCAGTAATACAGCTATCTATTTTTATCAGCAGCTGCTGCGGCCTCAGGGTTGCCCCTTCCACGCCCACAAAACAGATGACTGATGAAAAGGAGAAAGAAGAGGACAAAGGAGGACATGTTCAGTGAGATCCTGCAGGCCAGTGCTGCATCAGACCGTGAACATAGGACCTAGAGGGCTAATATGACCAGCAGCACAGAGAAGGAAAGAGCAGACAGAAGAAAGGCCCAGCAAGACAAAGAGAGGGAAATGCACCAGGACATAATGTGTCTTCTCAAAGAGCAAACTCAAATGCTGTAGAACCTGGTTGGCTTCAAGGTCTAAAAATCCTGGACTCTCCACCTCTGGTGGTCCTTCAAGAACTCCACGGTTACTACTCCCTACCCCGCTCCCAACATAACACGTAGCATCACGGGCCACATCCTTACCCCTACCATTCCACACCAACAGAAAGCTAGGAAAACCACAGCTTCATATATACTGACCTGTGAGAACCACAGCTGGTGTATGTGCAGCCATAACAGACTACATTTGTGGACTGAAATGATTGCCACCGCTCCAATTTTAAACTTCTACTCCATTAATGTATGTTAACACTTAGTATTGCATTGCCTGTGTATTTTTATACACTTTTTTTTGCACCATTTTTGCCACTCGATTCATTTCTATTTTTGGAGACTAAAATGACTTCTTAGTTCAGAATACACACTGCAGAATGCACAAAGGTACTCAAAGCACACAGTGCCAGTAAATGTACAACAAGCACCTCGTAATTCAGAACTTCAGGAAAACACCTAGTTCTACGTACAGCAAGCATTACCCAATTCCCAGCAGCACCCAAAGCTCCAGGCCCAAAGAACAGTCCAGCACAGAACACTACTGTTCTCACTCGTTAAAGTGCTCTTTTAAAGCACACCTCAAAATGAATAGCTCCATCATGAGCTCCTGTAATGGCCTTCTTTCTGGCTGTTCAAAATGAGCAGATGGCCTGTCCACCTCTATCCTCCATCCTAGCAGCAGCTTTTCCCCCTTTCCCTCACTGGCATTATGCAGGATACAGCAGGCAGCTATAACCATTGGGATATTTTTCTCACTGAGCTCCAATCAAGTGCGTAAACACCACCAGCGTCCTTTTAATCTACCAAAAGCATATTCAACAGTCATTCTGCATCTGCTGAGCTGGCAGATGGATCTTTCCTTGGTGCTGTTGTGGTAACCAGTGTATGGCACCATGAGGCAGGGGAGAAAGGGAGAGGCTGGGACCCCCAGAATAGCTATTGGCATTTCAATGTCACCAATGGTAATTCACCAGTTGGGAAAGAAAGTCCCTGCTTGCAGCTATCTGAAAAGACCTGTGTTCTTAAAGATGTGAGCATTAGGCACCTTCCCTGACCAGCCCACATCGATATCAGTAAAGCATCCCCAGTGATCCACCAGCTTGTGCATAACCACAGACAAGTAGCCCTTTCTATTTAAGTGCTCTGTGGCAAGGTGGGCTAGTGCCAGAATAGGTATATGCATGCTTTATCACCCAACCTCAGTGCAGGAACCCCATGGATACAAATTGTGCACTATGTCCCACACACTGCCAAGAGTCAGTCCTGCATAGCAGGAGATAATAAATGACCCTATACACTTGCATGACAACAGCCCCCACTGTAGATTTTCCAACTCCTAAAATGATTTCACACTGACCAATACCAACCCAGTGTTGCAAGCTTCTAGAGTGCAATCACCACTCACTTCTCTGCTGTCAATGGCCTGGAGATCTGGGGTGAGCTCAGCACAAGATCCAGGAATGCAGTCTTTCACATCTGAAAGTTACATAGTCACTCCTTGTTACCCGAAAGCTGAATTACAATACCCTAACAAGTGCCCCACAAATACCATCAACAGCCTTGAACTGGTTTTCACTATGTCCCTTTTCAAACTGTCCTTGAAGAAACTATCATGTCTCACACTGTTGAGGTATTTCCTCCGGGTCTGCAAATACAGGAGAATTGTGAGTCCTGTATTTGCAACATTCATATTTGTAGAGCAGATTTCTGCGGCGCCCATGCTTCTGTCACAGATGATAGATACCAAAAAGTGCCTTGAGAGTCATTTCTATCCCACAACACTGAAAATTTCCCAAAAGGTATTACGCTGGACCATGGCGCACTGCGCTACCACCTGTGGTGCCCTAAATTTTCCGTTGAAGCAAGCATTCCCAGTGATTACAAGCAGCCAAGTATGCATGAGCAATATGCAAACTTCGGCAGCTGTGCACCAATGTAACTTTTAACAACCAAATTTTGTAATGTAGACATGGCCCCAGATTCTCTCAAACTCTGCTTTTGTTTTTACTAACACCTACTTAACTTCAGACTCTGACATTTTGGATGAAAAAGATTTTGTCAAAGATTCAGCATATCCACTACTCATATTCAGATGCTAAAGCTAATCATGTGTGTGTGTGACATCCAGTAGGTCCTTCAGCATAATCCAGAAAGACCAAAGTTGACATTCTTGATATTTTCAAGGTTAATAAATGCAGAACTAAATTTAAAACCCTTTTAAGTCAGTTTTATACATCATAAGGCAACAAATATTTGAGCTACAAAATGAGCAACAAGCTCAGTTTTTGAAAAACAATCACTTGCAGGTCACCTTTGAAATATGGCTTCTATTTAATTTTTATCTAAAAGGTTAGAAACTTTCTAAAATTTAACACCTTGTCTTTAATAGAAATGGAGGGAAGTAAAAGATGTAAAGTTACAGTTTAAAAACATCTAAGCAGCACATAAGATTAGCCTTAATTGATATAATAGCAAAATACATCAATTCTAAAATAGAGAGATTAAATAAACCAGCTACCATGTCTGCTTTAATTAAACACCAACATTATGTGTTGGAGTTATCACATTATTTTAGAGTCATAAGCATCAACACAAATTAAGTTTCAAATAAACCTCCAATTAAGGACTAAGCAATACTGAGAGTCTGGTCCCTTGAAAGCTAAAGCACTCCTCTTACTAACTCATTTTATAAAACACATCTAACTTCCCACAATTAGTTGAGCACAACGTATGCTTGTTCTATGTCTCAATTATGTAACTACACAGGGGAGACCTTTCCCTACATTTTCACACTGCCAAGCGCAGATTCAGAGTGCAGGATCACCAGAGACCCTGAAGAATCTAGCAGAATATGAAGATTTAATGAAGTGCTGCATGTCATTTCATTACTATTTACACGTTTGTTGAAGTAGCTGGGTTGCATTCCACAGTTGGACTGCTACCATTTATTGCTGTGCACTTTTTACACTCAAGCTGCTAAATCACTCAATCTGTCTTACTGTTTATCCCAGTGCTCTGTGCGGAGTGAATGTAGACAATGTCTAGTCAAGTTTAACCAGCACAGAACTTCCACTGTACTTGATGGTGCTTATTAAGTACTTCCCTTTAGAAGGCAAACAGAGCTTCGCAAATTCTGTTCCATTATCCCCCCAGCCTTCAAAAAGAGGGGAGATGAGGAGGGGGAATAATATGTACATTCTTGATAAAGGGACATGGGTAGATTCTGCTCACAAATATTACTGCTTCCTGAAACAGCCACCATGACAAGCTCTCAGACATGCATCTGACGAAGTGGGTATTCACCCACGAAAGCTCATGCTCCAAAACATCTGTTAGTCTATAAGATGCCACAGGATTCTTTGCTGCTTTCTCAGGAGACAGAATTTCAAGTGCAGCCATGCATCTGAAGGGAAAAATGGGTTTAAAACCCTTTTGACATAGGGCTTCTCTAAACAGCAAGTTACGGCGCAGCAAACTAGGCTGTGAATTTATAACACACCAGTTTGCCATACAGTAACATCCTGTGTGGATGCTGCTGCAGTGCACTGCACTCTGGCACTTTCAGTATGCTGTGGCAGTGTCCACAGGGGACATTGTCGTGCAGCAAGCTGGGGGTAGGAGGGAACTGTAGATTAACACCTCTGGCTTGTAGCACAATAACTTGCCATGTAGACCAACCCTAACTTCTCTTCCCTCTCTTCCTCCTCTCTCCCAACAGGTAAGGAGGGCTTTTCTTTCTGGGGGGCGGGGGGTGAGGGGGGACGGGACAATGACTATCAGATTTATGTTTATTTACATTGTTTTCATTGCAAGTATCAGCTCCTTTCTCCCCTCAGTTCAGTTTTCAAACACTGTAAAACAAGGCCCAAGACCCAAGCTGACCTGTAAGGAGGAAAGGGTGAAGCTGGCAAAGGAGATGAGAGATGGAAGAAGGGAAATGGTGGGTGAAAGGGAGGTGATGTGCTTCAGGGGATGGGGGTGGGACAGGGACATGAGTATCTGCCTTTTCTCCCCTCAATAATTTACTTGTTGACATTTGACACCCCAGTTAATCCTTTGAGAGTGGGGTGGGGGGGATTATTTCATTTAATTTTCATATAAAATTTTAACCTAGTTTCAGTACACCAACATTAGGGCCCCTCCTACTAACTGGACCCAAAGGCTGTGAAGTCTAAAACCAGGAAAAATTATTGCCAGATTAGCAGGCACATCCCTTAAATTATTACAAACGAATGCAACTCCCCTAATATCTGTGCACAAACAGAAATTAGAGGAAGAGCACTGGTTAATTTTCTCCATGACAACAGGATGCCAGTTGTGTTCATAGCATAGCACTAACATCAAACAGACCTGCCATCTGTCTTTTCAATTACAGAACTACCCGTTCAATTACCAAGGCACAGAGGATTTTATTTGGCTTAAAGATGCAATCATAAATAAACCCACTTGTTTGTTTTATACATTTGTTCCTTCTGGAGGACAGAATTTTGGAATACAGTAGATCGTTAAATATTACAGTCTGTTAGCCTTTATATACAAAAACTGTGATGACAAATATTAGAACATGAGAACAGTCATACTGGGTCAGACCAAAGGTCCATCTAGCCCAGCTTCCTGTATTCCAACAGTGGCCAATGCCACGCACCCCAGAGGGAATGAACAGAACAGGAAATCATCAAGTGATCCATCCCCTGTTGCCCATTCCCAGCTTCTGGCAAACAGAGGCTAGGGACACCATCCCTGCCCATCCTGACTAATAGCCATTGATGGACCTATCCTCCATGGATTTATCTAATTTTTTTTTTTTAATCCTGTTATAGTCTTGGCCTTCACAACATCAATTCTACAATTGTAGAAATGCTACTCTCGGTGAAATTTGTAAAAGCAGCAGAGAATCCTGTGGCACTATGTACATCGGCCAAACTGGACAGTCACTACGGAAAAGGATAAATGGACACAAATCAGATATCAGGAATGGC
>NC_133774.1:2437420-2449388 GCF_003597395.2 Chelonoidis abingdonii
TCTGACGAAGTGGGTATTCACCCACGAAAGCTCATGCTCCAAAATGTCTGTTAGTCTATAAGGTGCCACAGGATTCTCTGCTGCTTTTACAGATCCAGACTAACATGGCTACCCCTCTGATCAGTGAAATTTGGTAGCCTTGTATTTTGGTTTTCAGTCTTAACAGACTTCCAGGGCCAAATTCATTACTCCAAGAACTATGCTTTTAGCTTCCATGCATGGCTTTAGTGGTAATTTCATTCCCAGTTTAACTCATGCTCCAAAATGTCTGTTAGTCTATAAGGTGCCACAGGATTCTCTGCTGCTTTTACAGATCCAGACTAACATGGCTACCCCTCTGATCAGTGAAATTTGGTAGCCTTGTATTTTGGTTTTCAGTCTTAACAGACTTCCAGGGCCAAATTCATTACTCCAAGAACTATGCTTTTAGCTTCCATGCATGGCTTTAGTGGTAATTTCATTCCCAGTTTAAATCATATTACATTTAAGAAAAATTACATTCCATTGCTGCAGTAAAAACAAACTCATTGTTACCTTTACTGCTGATACCAAAAGATTAGTTTTAATGTGTTTAATACACTAAGATTGACATGTCATCTGAAAACCCAACTGTCAACGCAGAAAGAATCAAGAGAGGCAGTTGTGACTAACTCTTGGCAAATTATTAACTCGAAGTGAATTAGTCATAAATTTAACCATTTTTTCTATGCATGATCTATCCATTAACAGGTCATGATTTTTACCACTGTGGTATTTACAGAATAGTTTGCAAGAACAAGTTGTAGCCTATAGTTGTTTACAGACTGGTCACTATGGGCATTTGCTTTTCAGGCCATTTGATTGGTCATGCAGAGTCCTCTTATATTGTGTTGATTCTCCCTTCCCCTGACTGTATATCCAAAGTTTTAGAGCCAGCAGGAATTGCTTTTTTCTGTTTTCAAATCATCCATTAATTTGAAGAATTTTAATCTATTGTGCAAACAATAAGCTTTTCAAAATGGTCAAAGTGTTTCCAGTCTGGATACTACAGAATATTCATTCATACAAGTATTCTTGCTGCTTTGGCTTTCCACAGACATCCTTCTGAAAAGCTCACTCACCAAAATATTCACAAAAAAGACAACAGAAGGGGTCATACTGTGAATCTGGCAGTTTTATTCACAAAAAAAGTTGAAGTTTTTAACTGAATTTGTCTAAATCTAGTCATAGTTGTACTGCCGAACTCCCTCTTCTTTGAGAGCCAATTAATTCACAAAAAAGAGTCACCTGTTCACTTACTGTAAATAAAAGTAAGTCACTTATATCTGAGACAGATCAAGAAATCAAGATTCTCCCCAGTGTTAATGATGCCAAAGACAATGATTCCATAGCATATGTATATTTTCTCTGTTATCTAAAGATGACAGAAAATGTTCAGATGGACAATTATTCCATCAGAAAACACTGATTCAAGAGATTTGAAACATTCCATGGAAATATCTCAATTCAGCTTAAATTTCCAATGGAAATCAGGTTGGTTAGAATCCTCAGTTTCCCCGCAGTCGGCTTGGCGGATTCTCCAGGTCAGCAGCCTGGGATCTCAGGGAGCTCTTTTGTTTTGGAAACACTCAAACGTTCCCAGTGCAACAATGTTTTGGTATTTTCAAAACAAAATATTGCGAAATTTAAGTTTTTGCCGCTTCTTGGGATTAAAAATTTTCCAAAAACTTGAAGATTTTCACAGGACAAAAGTTCTGCTTTCCAAGCTGCTCTACTTGTATCTCTGATTTAGGACCTTGGCAGGTTCAGAAGCACAACTATGACCAAGTGATTCGGTGCTCTTTAAAAGCCTTGAAATTTCACTGAACTTTTTTTAATAGACTTTTGGGGCACTGTATATACCGCAGATGGGTTTGTAAGAGCAAAATAAAGTGTACAAAGCTTTTAAACTGATAGAATAAATCGGGAGTGTCAGCAGTGATGTGGCGGGTCTGGCCTCCCTTGCAACTCAGTAGCAGGTGAGATGCCAGCAAATCCATCCATGTACAATTTTTCAGTACAGTATTTAATGCTTTCATGATGTCCAGCTTGCTGAGCTGCACTCTTAAAAGTCAATGCAACGGTGTAGAATAAACCTGTTACTAGTTTTTAACTAGTCACCTTACACACACAAACTTTTACAAGCATGCATTTTGGTAGCAGAACTCTGAATCAGTGTTCCACCTTTACTCAGACGCTAAGAGCCAGGTCCAGAGTTCTGTGTATGCTCTACAACTGCTCATAACGTCACAGCTACCTAGCCCACTGCTCTCTGCATTATCTTTGGTGGCTGAAAGGTAAACAACTTAGGAACATAAGAACAGCCAGACTGGGTCAGACCAAAGTATCCAGCCCAGTATCTTGTCTGCCAACAGTGGCCAATGCAAGAGGCCCCAGAGGGAGTGAATCTAACATGTAATGATCAAGTGATCTCTCTCCTGCCATCCAACTTTTGCTTATTAAACTCAGAACTTTGATGTGTTTGCCACATAAGTGATCGATCGACAGATTTTTAAACAATTGTATTAAAACAATTTTAGTAACTTAAATCTACACAGGCTAAATGTCAAGTATTAGAGATATCAAACAAACGTTAAGAGATTTTCTGTGGAGCTTTGTCTTTCCTCTTTAAGAACTCAACAACAGGTCAGGCAGCTGCAAAGTGGTGAGTGGACTTACCAGTTCTCTTTCAATACCAAAAAAGCTGATAGAGCCCACAGAAAAGTCATAACATATATCAAAAATTCCACCACCACCAAAGCAGCCTTTTTATCATCAGGGTTACTTATCTGAATAACCTCATGGTTTGTTTATTATTGTAATTTTGTCTTTCGACCCCACACTTCCTCCTACAGCTTAATAAACTAATACATGTGTCTTGTCTTAAGGTAGATAAAACACTCTTTTGGATAGGAGGCATCTCCCTAAGTGTTTTTACAGTGCCTCCTGGGGTCTGTGGACACTAGTTATCCATGTACATAAGGCATCCGTCTGCAGTTTTAGAGAGAGCGAGCGGGCACGCGGGCGCTAAGATTGTGAAAGAGCTCTGAGATTCCTAGCATGCCCCTATAGTCAGTCTTTCTGCAACAACGATGCCATCTTCCAGCCACTGTAGCGCATTACATTATTTCCCAGCGTACTATTTGCTTTTATGATTTCTTTATAAATAAAATCAGCAAGTTGTGGCCCATGTAGCAGTGTTTGGATACAGTTTAACCCTTTGAGTCTGGTAAGATTTATTTTCTGTTTAGAAGGAACATTAACAAGTGAGATTACTGGTAAGTATCTGTGCTCTTGAAGAGTGTCACTTCTGCGTATTGTTTGCAGTGTAGTTGTAGCCATGATGGTCCAAAGATGAGAGAGGCAAGGTGGGTGAGGTAGTATATTTTACTGGACCAACTTCTGTTGGTGTGAGACAAGCGCTTGAGCTACACAGATCTCTTCTTCAGCATTCCAAACTGTATGAAACAGATACTGTCTTCAGATTAACTGATACCTCCAGGTGAATTAATACCTGCCATATCATAAAAAGGGTATAAAAGATAAATGGGGAAATACGGACAGGATAGTAACCCATATAAAATGGAAGCTGAGAGGGCTTGAGAATGGAAGAGGTGAGGTCACTAACCAAATCACATTTCCCATTTTGGCTACAGTTTATAAGGATTAGCTATTTGGCCTGTCTCTCACTGAGTCCCTAGTCTATAGAAATGGTTATAAGGAACACTGTTTCCACAGAGGTATGGTACAAGTGACAGTCTGACCAATAGCAGGTCAGAGGGCCCCAAGAGACTAACACCAAAGCAAGAGACACACTTGCACTGGAGTGCATACTCCCAGAGCAGCTTAATAAATACAGTAACCCTGTAGCACTCCATAACGCCATCGATCACATTGCTAAGAAATCCAGTTTCCTTTGGATCTGCCATCAAGACAAAGCAATTATCTCAGGCAACCTTAGCATTACATAGAGTAACCTTCCCAAAAATTAAGTTATTATAAGATGAGTGAGGACAGTTACCTTGAGTATGAGAGAGTGGAAGCTGAAATCAAATCCAAGCAGTATGGATGGCAGCATCAGTTCTGGGTCCTGTTCTGTTCAATATCTTCATCAGTGATTTATATAAAATGGCATATAGAATACACATATAAAGTTTGTGGATGATACCAAACTGGGAGGGGTTGCAAGTGCTTTGAAGGATAAGATTAAAATTCAAAATGATCTAGACAAATTGAAAAAATGGTCTGAAATAAATAGGATGAAATTCAAAAAGGAAAATGCAAAGTACTTCATTGAGGAAGGAACAATCAGTTGCCCACGTACAAACTGGGCAATGACTGTCTAGGAAGGAGCACTGCGGCAAGAGATCTGGGGATCATAGTGGATCACAAGTTAAATATGAGTCAATAGTGTAACACTGTTGCAAAAAAACAAAACAAAAAAAAAAAGGCAGACATTCTGGGATGTATTAGCAGGAGTGTTGTAAGCAAGACAGGAGAAGTAATTCTTCCACCGTGGTCTGTGCTGATTAGGCCCCAACTGGAGCAGTGCATCCAGTTCTGGGCACCACATTTCAGAAAAGCTGGGGAGAGTCCAGAGAAGAGCAACAAAAATGATTAAAGACTTAGAAAACATGAGCTATGAGGGAAGATTGAAAAAATTGAGTTTGTTTAGTCTGGAGAAGAGAAGACTGAGGGGACATAATAGTTTTCAAGTGTATAAAAGGTTGTTACATGGAGGAGGGAGAAAAATTGTTCTTTACCTCTGAGGCTAGGACAAGAAGCAATGGGCTTAAATTGCAGCAAAGGAGATTTAGGTTGGACATTAGGAAAAACTTCCTAACTGTCAGGTGGTTAAGCACTGGAATAAAATTGCCTAGGAAGGTTGTGGAATCTCCATCATTGGAGTTTTTAAGAGCAGGTTAGACAAACACCTGTCAGGAACCATCTAGATAATACTTAGTTCTGCCATGAGTGCAGTGGACTGGACTAGATGACCTCTCAAGGTCCCTTCCAGTTCTATAATTAGAAGCATGAGGCTTACTTGGTCAAAAGTTACTGATTTTCGGTAGGTTCCACTAGACTTCTGAATTAAGTTCTTATCAAATGTTTCAGCAATCTGAACCCTGAGAAGACTCAGGCTGAAATCTACACTCTTACCCCTGCCTGAGGGCAAACATCCAGTGAATAGCAGAACAGAGCTATCAGAGCAAAACTGCTGGAAGACAAAACTGCTAGCAGCCAGTTAGGGTTAGGGATGACACCTTAGCTCCATCACTTGCCCGAAGACAGATCTCCTGAACCAATGGACTCAGATGGAAAACACAGGCAAAACAGAGGAATTCCTGATTCCAGTCCAAGAAAGGGGAATCTACCAACACCACTGAGTCTTGTCTGACTGCAGCAAAACTGTAGATAGTGGCTGATGCCCTTGATAACAACAAGTAGTAGTCAAGATTTACTCCCCTTGCTTAACAAATAATCTGAATCTTAGATCTCAGTCCACATTCATAGATTCCGAGATCAGAATGGATGACTGATCTTCTAGTCTGGCTCCTGTATAACACAGGCCACAGAACTTCCCCAAAATAAGCACATCTGTGGTGGGATACAAGAACTGCGTCCAAAGAATCTGTCTAGACACTTTTTCCCCAGCAGATGTGTATTTGGTCTTAATCACAAGGAGAAAGTTTTGTATGTTACACAAACAGCTCTCTCAACTCAAAACCCTGCTGTGTAGCTTTCATCTCTGACAGAGTACACCAATCTTGAAAAGGCTGGAGAGCAAGGTGAACATCCCAGATCACCATGTAGAAATAGCACAATAGATAAGGGAATTCCTTGATTAGCACGTGTTACCCACAGCATGTAATTCTCCTGGACCTCCAGTACTGGATGCTCAGCACTGAATTGCAGAGCGTAAGAACTGCCAGACTGGGTCAGTCCAAAGGTCCATCTAGTCCAGTATCCTGTCTACCAACAGTGGCCAATGCCAGGTGCCCCAGAGGGAATTAACAGAAAAGGTAGTTACCAAGTGATCCATCCTGTCGCCCATTCCCAGCTTCTGGCAAACAGGGACTCCGTCCCTGCCCATCCTGGTTAATAGCCATTGATGGACCTGTCTTCCATGAACTTATCTAGCTCTTTTTTGAACCTTGTTATAGTCTTGGTCTTCACAACATCCTCTGGCAAAGAGTTCCACATACTCATTATCATAGAATTGATGGTGCCAGAAAATCAAGGGTGCTGGACCGTCAGCACTGGAATCAGCCAACACTGACAATTCAGTGAACCCTGTGGGCGCTTGAGTAAGGTGTCACACCTTTAAGTGGCACATCAGAGAATCAACAGCACTGGCCTTGGACCCTGATCTGGCCAAACCTATGAGCCTGGGTATTTCTGATGCTGGGAACCAAATCACTCTGACAAGGTACAGAACCACTTCAGCTAGCGACTCAGTCACTGGTGCTCATCATTGCACCCAATGGAAACAGGGATGGTAACGCAGTATACACTGTGCAAAAAACCATTTCAGGCAAGTGACCTGCACGTCAATTGTGCCAGAACCTTAAGCACTAGACTGTCGACCTGAATGGATCTGGGGACCTAACACTACTTATCCTGGTGCTGGACCACTTCAAGGAAGTGGTACACCATTCAGTGGGGCCAAAACTTTAGCACCAGACTCAGGGAACCCAGATGGCTGTGAAGGTAATGTTGTGCATAGTGGCCACCAGACCATTTTATCAAGTGATTTACTAGAGACTCATGGAAAGAAAAAGTAAATTCAAATGAAGTAAAAATCTTAAGCAAATCCACATGTTCCATAGAATCTCTATGGATAGAAATTTCATGCTCTAATAAAAATATAACATTAGGGATCTATTATCGACCACCTGACCAGGACAGTGATAGTGGTGATGAAATGCTAAGGGAAATCAGAGAGACTATCAAAATAAGAACCCAATAATAGTGAGGGATTTTCAATTATCCCCATATTGACTGGGAACATTTCACTTCAGGACGAAATGCAGAGCATGAAATTTCTCGATACTTTAAATGACTGCTTCATGGAGCAGCTGGTACGGGAACCCACAAGGGGAGAGGCAACTCTAGATTTAATCCTGAGTGAAGTGCAGGAGCTGGTCCAAGAGGTAACTATAGCAGGACCAGTTGGAAATAGTGACTATAATACAATAATATTCAATATCCCTGTGTGGGGAAGAACACCTCAACAGCCCAAAACTGTGACATTTAATTGCAAAAGGGGGAACTATACAAAAAAAAGGGTTAGATAAACAAAAGTTAAAAAGTACAGTGACTAAAGTGAAATCCCTGCAAGTTGCATGGGCCCTTTTAAAGGCACCATAATAGAGGCCCAACTTCAATGCATACCCCAAATTAAGAAACACAGTGAAAGAACTAAAAAAGAGCCACTGTGGCTTAACAACTATGTAAAAGAAGCAGTGAGAGATAAAAAGACTTCTTTAAAAAGTGGAAGTCAAATCCTAGTGAGGCAAATAGAAAGGAGCACAGGACACTGCCAGCTTAAGTGCAAGAGTGTCATAAGGAAAGCCAAAGAGGAATTTGAAGAACGGCTAGCCAAAAACTCAAAGGTAATAACAAAAATGTTTTTAAGTACCTTCAGAAGCAGGAAGCCTGCTAAACAGCCAGTGGGCCCCTTGACGATCAAAATACAAAGGCAGCTTAAAGATGATAAAGTCATTGCGGAGAAACTAAATGGATTCTTTGCCTCAGTCTTCACGGCTGAGGATATTAGGGAGATTTCCAAACCTGAGTCGCTTTTGTAGGTGACAAATGCTGAGGAACTGTCACAGATTGAAGTGTGTCACTAGAGGAGGTTTTGGAATTAATTGATAAACTCAACTACATTAACAAGTCACCCCGTGACCAGATGGCATTCACCCAAGAGTTCTGAAAGAACTCAAATATGAGTTGCGGAACTATTAACTAAGGTTTGTAACCTGTCCTTTAAATCGGCTTCGGTACCCAATGATTGGAAGTTAGCTAACATAACGCCAATATTTAAAAAGGGCTCTAGAGGTGATCCCGGCAATTACAGAGCGGTAAGTCTAACATTGGTACCGGCAAATTAGTCAAAACAATAGTTAAGAATAAAATTGTCAGACACATAGAAAACAAACTGTTGAGCAATAGTCAACATGGTTTCTGTAAAGGGAAATCGTGTCTTACTATCTATTAGAGTTCTTTGAAGGGGTCAAACAAACATGTGGACAAGGGGATCCAGTGGACATAGTGTACTTAGATTTCCAGAAAGCCTTTGACAAGGTCCCCTCACCAAGGCTCTTACGTAAATTAAGCTGTCATGGGATAAAAGGGAATGTCCCTTTCATGGACTGAGAACTGGTTAAAAGACAGGGAACAAAGGGTAGGAATAATGGTAAATTCTCAGAATGGAGAGGGGTAACTAGTGAGTGTTCCGCCAAGGGTCAGTCCTAGGCCAATCCCTATTCAACTTATTCATAAATGATCTTGGAGAAAGGGGTAAACAGTGAGGTGGCAAAGTTTGCAGATGATACTAAACTGACTCAAAGATAGTTAAGACCAAAGCAGATTGTGAAGAACTTCAAAAAAATCTTCACAAAAACTAAGTGATTGGGCAACAAAAATGGCAAATGAAATTTTAATGTGGATAAATGTAAAGTAAATGCACATTGGAAAAATAACCCCAACTATACATACAATATGATGGGGGCTAATTTAGCTACAACGAGTCATGAAAAAAAGATCTTGGAGTCATCGTGGAAGTTCTCTGAAGATGTCCACGCAGTGTGCAGAGCGGTCAAAAAAAAGCAAACAAGATGTTAGGAATCATTAAAAAAGGGGAATAGAGAATAAGACTGAGAATATATTATTGCCTTATAATAAAATCATGGTATGCCCACATCTCCAAATACTGTGTACAGATGTGGTCTGCCTCACCAAAAAAGATATACTAGGCACTAGAAAAGGTTCAGAAAAGGGCAACTAAAATGTGATTAGGGTTTGGAGAGGGTCCCATATGAGGAGAGATTAAAGAGGCTAGGACTCTTCAGCTTGGAAAGAGGAGAGAACTAAGGGGGGATATGATAGAGGTATAATAAAATCATGAGTTGATGTGGAGAAAGTGGGATAAGGAAAAGTTATTTACTTATTCCCATAATACAAACTAGGGGTTCACCAAATGAAATTAATAGGCAAGCAGGTTTAAAACAAATAAAAGGAAGTTCTCTTCACGCACAGCGCACAGTCAACTTGGTGAACTCCTTACCTGAGGAGAGGTTGTGAAGGCTGGACTATAACATGTTTAAAAGGAACTGGATAAATTTCATGGTGGCTAAGTCCATAAATGGCTATTAGCCAGGAAGGGTAAAGAATGGTGTCACTAGCCTCTGTTCATCAGAGGATGGAGATGGATGGCAGGAGAGAGATCACTTGATCATTGCCTGTTAGCTTCACTCCCTCTGGGACACCTGGCATTGGCCACTGTCGGTAGACAGATACTGGGCTAGATGGACCTTTGGTCTGACCCGGTACGGCCGTTCTTATGTTTTTATGGAGTTGAATCCAAGGCACTAGACCAGGTCAACCTGGATGGTTCCAAGAACCTTCATGCCACTTATAGTGGAGAAAAAGCCACTCCTGGTTCGCTGTAGTGGACTGCATTAGAACCACCACACTAGATTAGGTTTACGATAGGGATGTAGAGACCTCAGTGCGACATCAACAGAAATGGGACCTTGGCGCCAGATTAGGTCAATCTAGCGGGATCTCAGGACTGCACTGAGATATTAGGTGATCCTAGAACGGGTGGGCAAACTTTTTGGCCTGAGGGCCACATCGGGGTTCCAAAACTGTTTGGGGTGGCCAGGTAAGGAAGGCTGTGCCTCCCCAAACCCTAACCCTATCCACCTCCTCCTGCAATGTGCTCCTCCGGAGTCCGCCGCCCACGTTCACCGCACTCCCGCCACCTGCATCTGCCCGCCTGCTCCCCTGAGGTTGCAGATGATCCTCCCTCCCTGCCCCCATAGTGCAGCTCCCTCCTGCGCTGGTGGCACGGCGTGCTGAGGCTCTGGGGGAAGTGGGACAGCAGGGGAGGTGGGCAGACTAGTCTCCCTGGCTGGGAGCTCAGGGGCCGGGCAGGACAATCCCGCTGGCCAGATGTGGCCCAAGTGCCATAGTTTGCCCACCTCCATCCTAGAAGGTCCAGGGACTTTGGTGCTCTATAATCTGTGCCAGAACCTTGACACTGGCCTCAGTCAGCCAGTTAATACTAGAGACCTGGATACTGTAAATCAGAGGCACTTAGGCTAACTGATCTCCAAAGTCCATGCTGGACTTACACATTACCAAACTAAATTGATGGGTCTTAAGGAGACTCCCCTTCAGCATGGTGAGGCAGCCCTCACACACACCCATGCCAGATAGGTACCTTTTCTTCTTTGTGCTTTTAAATAAAGAAAGAAACTTGTACCAATCAACAACCTAACACAAAAACACCCCTGAAAAAGGCAGAAGAAAAAGAAGAACTAACAAAATGTGCATCAAGGATCTAGTGTGATGTCCAAACTTGTTGCACCTCCAATGGTCAAGAAGGAACTGAGGGACAGTGGGGGCCCACTTTCCCTTTTATACACGGGAACTCTGTGTGAGGAGATAGAGGGTGGGGTAAGGGGCACCAATGGCTACTGCTCTCCAGAAGACAGCACAGCTCAATGCCAGGAAGCATCAGTTCCACTAGTGCAAACAAGAAGAGGCCACTCAAAGAAGAACATGTTCTTATGCACTATGGGTAAAGTGTTCAGAAGCATTTAAGCAATTTAGAAGCTAAACAACCATTTTCAAAAGTGGCTCAAGACACTTGGGCTCCTAAGTCCCTTGGAAAGCCAATAGGAATTAGGCTACTGAAGCATCTCCCGTCACTTTTGAAGGTGAAACTTGGAAGCTTTTGAAAACATTGCCTAATATGAAGATAAATATAGTTGTGGGTTGTTTTATTTGCAAAATGTACTTGCTTTTTCTGAAATGTTTAAAAAAAGATCAAAACAATCAAATTCATGTGGGCCGGAACTGAGCCTTGGAGAATTTATCTACATTTCTATACTCCAGTCATCAGAAGGAAATGATACAAAATAATTTTGCCATAATTTTAACTATGAGCACTGTGTAACATTTATCCAAGTTCCTGCCACCTACAGATTTTTGGATTTCTCCAAACAGAAGCAATATCAGAAAAACCATTATTACAAAAAAAAAAAAAAAAAAAAACAACTGGAAAGTGCGTTTAATAGGGATTTGCTGTTGATTTACTGGGGGTGGAGGGAGAGGAGAAGGAGACAAGGCAGAGAAGAATGGACGGAGGTGTTCCAAAGAGTGCCAAGATCCAATCCTCTCTCTCTCTCTCTCTCCTGGACCTCTCTGCCTGCTCCTCTCACCTGTCATCTTCTGGAAAAAGATTGGGTTGGTTTCTTCTTGCAGTAGCAATCATAATCAAAGGAACTGTTATCATGCCTCATCACCCCAGCCAAGAAGTCAGCCATTCCACCCATCTCTGAAGGGAGTGCACAGCAGAAAACAGGATCTAGGTGGACAGGGGGACTACGCACTAGGTAAACTCAGAACAAGACTGACAGAGAACCAGTCACCCAGAATAGAGGAGGTTTCATCAAGGTCTAACTGCAGGTAGGGGACAGAAGCACAAACATGGAGGGAGAATGCACATTGAAGGGAAGAACAAGAATTCTCAGAATAACTGTCAGAGAGGTTTCATGGCCGACCTGGAACAACGCTTCCTCAGTTCTTGTCCACTCACGCCCCTTCTCTACCTATCCTACATTGATGACATCTTCATCATCTGGACCCATGGGAAGGAGACTCTCTGGAAAAATTCCACCATGATTTCAACAACTTCCACCCCACCATCAACCTC